>NW_027011440.1:310000-355000 GCF_036934945.1 Oncorhynchus masou masou | reverse complement strand
AGCACCCCCCCCTTCCCCCCACTGGACATAGCACACCCCCCCCCCGGACATAGCACCCCCCCCCCACTGGACATAGCACCCCCCCCCCCCCCCCACTGGACATAGCACCCCCCCCCTGGACATAGCACCCCCCCCCACTGGACATAGCACCCCCCCACTGGACATAGCACCCCCCCCCACTGGACAGAGCACCCCCTGGACTGGTCAGCAGCTGTTATGGTGCTGGGTGGTGTACCTTAGTCTTGGCTCAGATCCAGTATCAGCACTGTTGTCTCCACTCAATGCTGTGGCTGTGGTCTAGAAACTACCACTACCCCCGTGTGTGTGTCCCATTACATGTGTCAGAGGAAGGAAGCACTTTCACCTGTAGTGGAAGACAACCCTGTGGAACAAAATGTTGTTCTGTTTCAGACCAGTCAGATGGAACAATGATGGAACAGAATGTTGTTCTGTTTTAGACCAGTCGGATGGAACAAAATGTTGTTCTGTTTTAGACCAGTCAGATGGAACAATGATGGAACAGAATGTTGTTCTGTTTTAGGCCAGTCAGATGGAACAGAATGTTGTTCTGTTTTAGACCAGTCAGATGGAACAGAATGTTGTTCTGTTTTAGACCAGTCAGATGGAACAGAATGTTGTTCTGTTTTAGACCAGTCAGATGGAACAGAATGTTGTTCTGTTTTAGACCAGTCAGATGGAACAGAATGTTGTTCTGTTTTAGGCCAGTCAGATGGAACAATGATGGAACAGAATGTTGTTCTGTTTTAGGCCAGTCAGATGGAACAATGATGGAACAGAATGTTGTTCTGTTTTAGGCCAGTCAGATGGAACAGAATGTTGTTCTGTTTCAGACCAGTCAGATGGAACAATGATGGAACAGAATGTTGTTCTGCTTTAGTCCAGTCAGATGGAACAATGATGGAACAGAATGTTGTTCTGTTTTAGGCTGTAACGTAACAAAATTTGGAAAAAGTCAAGGGGTCTGAATACTTTCTGAATGCAGTGTGTGTATATATATAGATATAGATAGATATAGATATAGATATAGATATCTCTCACAGGAGGTTGGTGGCACCTTGATTGGGGATGTCTGGGGCGGAATCAGTGGAACGCTATCAAAGACACCAAACGCATGGTTTCCATGGTTTCCACGTGTTTGACAACATTCCATTTGCCTCCGTTCCAGCCATTCCTATGAGCCGTCCCTCCCCAATAGGGAACAGTGTACTAAATGGGACACATCCTGTCTGACTATTGTTCTACAGAGTAGCGCTGGCTCACTATTCACACTACATTAATGATTGACACACACACACTGACCTTCTATTTATGTGTGTGTGTGTGTGTGTGTGTGTGTGTGTGTGTGTGTGTGTGTGTGTGTGTGTGTGTGTGTGTGTGTGTGTGTGTGTGTGTGTGTGTTTTCAGACATATGTATTCACCGATGGAGAGGATGACAGGCTGAGGAAGAGGATGGGTGAGGTTCAGAAATAAAAACACACATACACACGTTCTGACGGTGCCAGATTATAACAGGAAGCTAATATTGTTATTCTAGAGGTGCCAGATTATAACAGGAAGCTAATATTGTTATTCTAGAGGTGCCAGATTATAACAGGAAGCTAATATTGTTATTCTAGAGGTGCCAGATTATAACATGAAACTAATATTGTTATTCTAGAGGTGCCAGATTATAACAGGAAGCTAATATTGTTATTCTAGAGGTGCCAGATTATAACATGAAACTAATATTGTTATTCTAGAGGTGCCAGATTATAACAGGAAGCTAATATTGTTATTCTAGAGGTGCCAGATTATAACAGGAAGCTAATATTGTTATTCTAGAGGTGCCAGATTATAACAGGAAGCTAATATTGTTATTCTAGAGGTGCCAGATTATAACAGGAAACTAATATTGTTATTCTAGAGGTGCCAGATTATAACAGGAAACTAATATTGTTATTCTAGAGGTGCCAGATTATAACAGGAAACTAATATTGTTATTCTAGAGGTGCCAGATTATAACAGGAAACTAATATTGTTATTCTAGAGGTGCCAGATTATAACATGAAGCTAATAGTGTTATTCTAGAGGTGCCAGATTATAACATGAAACTAACATTGTTATTCTAGAGGTGCCAGATTATAACATGAAACTAATATTGTTATTCCAGAGGTGCCAGATTATAACATGAAACTAATATTGTTATTCTAGAGGTGCCAGATTATAACAGGAAGGTAATATTGTTATTCTAGAGGTGCCAGATTATAACAGGAAGCTAATATTGTTATTCTAGAGGTGCCAGATTATAACAGGAAGGTAATATTGTTATTCTAGAGGTGCCAGATTATAACAGGAAGCTAATATTGTTATTCTAGAGGTGCCAGATTATAACATGAAACTAACATTGTTATTCTAGAGGTGCCAGATTATAACATGAAACTAATATTGTTATTCTAGAGGTGCCAGATTATAACATGAAACTAATATTGTTATTCTAGAGGTGCCAGATTATAACATTAAACTAATATTGTTATTCTAGAGGTGCCAGATTATAACAGGAAGGTAATATTGTTATTCTAGAGGTGCCAGATTATAACAGGAAGCTAACATTGTTATTCTAGAGGTGCCAGATTATAACATTAAACTAATATTGTTATTCTAGAGGTGCCAGATTATAACAGGAAGCTAATATTGTTATTCTAGAGGTGCCAGATTATAACAGGAAGCTAATATTGTTATTCTAGAGGTGCCAGATTATAACAGGAAACTAATATTGTTATTCTAGAGGTGCCAGATTATAACAGGAAGGTAACATTGTTATTCTAGAGGTGCCAGATTATAAAATGAAGGTAATATTGTTATTCTAGAGGTGCCAGATTATAACATGAAACTAATATTGTTATTCTAGAGGTGCCAGATTATAACATGAAACTAATATTGTTATTCTAGAGGTGCCAGATTATAACAGGAAGCTAATATTGTTATTCTAGAGGTGCCAGATTATAACATGAAACTAATATTGTTATTCTAGAGGTGCCAGATTATAACATGAAACTAATATTGTTATTCTAGAGGTGCCAGATTATAACAGGAAACTAATATTGTTATTCTAGAGGTGCCAGATTATAACATGAAACTAATATTGTTATTCTAGAGGTGCCAGATTATAACATGAAACTAATATTGTTATTCTAGAGGTGCCAGATTATAACATGAAACTAATATTGTTATTCTAGAGGTGCCAGATTATAACATGAAACTAATATTGTTATTCTAGAGGTGCCAGATTATAACATGAAACTAACATTGTTATTCTAGAGGTGCCAGATTATAACATGAAACTAATATTGTTATTCCAGAGGTGCCAGATTATAACATGAAACTAATATTGTTATTCTAGAGGTGCCAGATTATAACATGAAACTAACATTGTTATTCTAGAGGTGCCAGATTATAACAGGAAGCTACTATTGTTATTCTAGAGGTGCCAGATTATAACAGGAAGCTAATATTGTTATTCTAGAGGTGCCAGATTATAACATGAAACTAATATTGTTATTCTAGAGGTGCCAGATTATAACATGAAACTAATATTGTTATTCTAGAGGTGCCAGATTATAACAGGAAGCTACTATTGTTATTCTAGAGGTGCCAGATTATAACAGGAAGCTACTATTGTTATTCTAGAGGTGCCAGATTATAACAGGAAGCTACTATTGTTATTCTAGAGGTGCCAGATTATAACAGGAAGCTAATATTGTTATTCTAGAGGTGCCAGATTATAACAGGAAGCTAATATTGTTATTCTAGAGGTGCCAGATTATAACATGAAACTAATATTGTTATTCTAGAGGTGCCAGATTATAACATGAAACTAATATTGTTATTCTAGAGGTGCCAGATTATAACAGGAAGCTACTATTGTTATTCTAGAGGTGCCAGATTATAACAGGAAGCTACTATTGTTATTCTAGAGGTGCCAGATTATAACAGGAAGCTAATATTGTTATTCTAGAGGTGCCAGATTATAACAGGAAGCTAATATTGTTATTCTAGAGGTGCCAGATTATAACATGAAGCTAATATTGTTATTCTAGAGGTGCCAGATTATAACATGAAACTATCATTGTTATTCTAGGGGTGCCAGATTATAACAGGAAGCTAATATTGTTATTCTAGAGGTGCCAGATTATAACAGGAAGCTAATATTGTTATTCTAGAGGTGCCAGATTATAACAGGAAGCTAATATTGTTATTCTAGAGGTGCCAGATTATAACAGGAAGCTACTATTGTTATTCTAGAGGTGCCAGATTATAACATGAAGCTACAATTGTTATTCTAGAGGTGCCAGATTATAACAGGAAGCTAATATTGCTATTCTAGAGGTGCCAGATTATAACAGGAAACTGCTATTGTTATTCTAGAGGTGCCAGATTATAACATGAAGCTACTATTGTTATTCTAGAGGTGCCAGATTATAACAGGAAGCTAATATTGCTATTCTAGAGGTGCCAGATTATAACAGGAAGCTAATATTGTTATTCTAGAGGTGCCAGATTATAACATGAAACTAACATTGTTATTCTAGAGGTGCCAGATTATAACAGGAAACTACTATTGTTATTCTAGAGGTGCCAGATTATAACATGAAACTAATATTGTTATTCTAGAGGTGCCAGATTATAACATGAAACTAATATTGTTATTCTAGAGGTGCCAGATTATAACATGAAACTAATATTGTTATTCTAGAGGTGCCAGATTATAACATGAAACTAACATTGTTATTCTAGAGGTGCCAGATTATAACATGAAACTAACATTGTTATTCTAGAGGTGCCAGATTATAACTGGAAGCAAATATTTCTGACTCATTCAAAACTGTTTTGCCACCATAGTAACACAATAGCATCCTATCATCTTTGTTAAAAGTCACATACTGTCCTGTGTTGTGCTGAAATGTGTTCTGTACATCATTTGACCCCAGGGCTCATTTCCTGACTGTCTGACTGACTGATTGGTTGACGTTATTCCTACAGGGAGTCACATGATCAATACGAACTGTTCAGCGGCCCACAGTCGCCAGGCTCTGTCCTGTAAAATGGCCGTCGAATACGACACTTTCATCAGCTCTGGCAAGAAGTAAGACACACACACGCGCGCACACGCACACACACGCACACGCACGCACACACACGCACACGCACACGCAGACACACACACACACACACACTGCAATGAATTAGCAGTTTGCGTTAATGGATGAAAATTCAAAGTCAAGTTGATTGTGGTTAACCCTTCTAGGTGGTTCTGACCATGACGATATTGATACTGATTGTGGTTAACCCTTCTAGATGGTTCTGACCATGACGATAATGATACTGATTGTGGTTAACCCTTCTAGATGGTTCTGACCATGACGATAATGACACTGATTGTGGTTCCCCCTTCTAGATGGTTCTGACCATGACGATATTGATACTGATTGTGGTTAACCCTTCTAGGTGGTTCTGACCATGTAGATAATGATACTGATTGTGGTTAACCCTTCTAGGTGGTTCTGCCATGTGGATGACGATAACTACGTGAACATACGTCCCCTTGTGAAGCTCCTGTCTCACTACAGCCACGCCCACGACGTCTACATTGGCCGGCCTAGCCTCGACCGACCGCTAGAAGCCACCGAGAGGTTTGGCGACGCCCACACGGTAAGGGACCAGGAAGTAATGTGTTCACTAACCTAAAACATGTTTCTCATTTTAACCATTATTTTGTTTTTGTGACTATATAACCCAGCAAGCATATTTTGGTTCCTTGGAAGTTGTGGGAACGTACATTTTTGGTTTCCCATTAGTTCTGGGAATGAAGCCATACCTTTCCTGACTGGTAAAACTGAACTGTTTTTTTTTTTTTTTACATTTTGAGAACAGAAGTTAACTTTTACCCTGTTCTGGGAACGTACATTTTGAAGTTAACAGGGAGGTTCTGCGAACGTTTTGCTATGGTTCCCGGGAGGTTTTATTAACGTTCTGAGAATGAAAATTACAGGTTATTTGAAGGTAATTAAATAATGTTTTGAGAACAATGCTTAAAAGAGTATTTGGATTTTTTTTTTTTTTATAACTTTTCACTGAATGTTTCAATAACACTGCTAGCTTAGTTTAGGTTTGAACTCCAAGTATAGATAGGACACATGGAAATTAATTTTCATGTTTTTTAACTCATACAAAGCTGTTACTTTTAGTCTATTCAAACAAACAGCATTAGTGGGCACGGCCCAATACACCTGAATGCACTTAACGAGATAGAGTTGATGCAGGGCCAATTGGGGCGACAGGGTAGCCGAGTGGTTAGAGCGTTGACTAGTAACCGAAAGGTTGCAAGTTCGAATCCCTGAGCTGACAAGGTACAACTCTGTCGTTCTGCCCCTGAACAGGCAGTTAGGCCGTCATTGAAAATAAGAATTTGTTGACTTGCCTAGTAAAATAAAGGTAAAATTAAAAAATAAATAAAGGGAACTACAGGCAGGAATCAGCAATGAATCCCAGTAATGAGCCATCTATGGGGATGGGTGCCCCCTTGTGGACAGAGAGTGAATCACCCAATGTATTACTCCCACCCCGGGGAGATTGATAAACCCCTGTGAACAACATTGAACGAGGGGTACCACGTTGAGCTTCCGTGAGGCTATTTAGTCTGCATGAATCCCGGCTCCCTTATGGGCACATAAGTTTGACGTAACAAAACACTGTCGTCAAGCTAACGTGTTTCTCCAGAACGCTGTTGGGTAGTTCTAAGAACGCTATGTGCTAGTTGGGTGGTTATCAGAACGTTATGTGATAGCTGGGTGGTTCTCAGAACGTTATGTGATAGCTGGGTGGTTCTCAGAACGTTATGTGCTAGCTGGGTGGTTCTCAGAACGCTATGTGCTAGTTGGGTGGCTCTCAAAACGCTATTTGCTAGTTGGGTGGTTCTCAGAACGCTATGTGCTAGCTGGGTGGTTCTCAGAACGCTATGTGCTAGTTGGGTGGTTCTCAGAACGCTATTTGCTAGTTGGGTGGTTCTCAGAACGCTATGTGCTAGCTGGGTGGTTCTCAGAACGCTATGTGCTAGTTGGGTGGCTCTCAGAACGCTATTTGCTAGTTGGGTGGTTCTCAGAACGCTATGTGCTAGCTGGGTGGTTCTCAGAACGCTATGTGCTCGCTGGGTGGTTCTCAGAACGCTATGTGCTAGCTGGGTGGTTCTCAGAATGTTATGTGCTCGCTGGGTGGTTCTCAGAACGCTATGTGCTAGCTGGGTGGTTCTATATTTTTTATAGATTTATATAATAACAATAATATTGAATATGAATGTATGTGTGGGTTTCCATTTATATTTGTATGTATCTGCCTATATAATGCCATTGTGTTTATTACATGTTAGTAATATTGTGTGTATTATGTATGCATGTTGTGTGCTGTCAGCGTCCAGTGCGTTTCTGGTTTGCCACAGGAGGAGCTGGGTTCTGTGTTAGTCGAGGTCTCGCCCTCAAGATGAGCCCCTGGGCCAGGTGAGACTGTGTGTGTGTGTGTGTGTGTGTGTGTGTGTGTGTGTGTGTGTGTGTGTGTGTGTATTGAGACACAGTGGGTTATTCTCCTGCTTTTCTGTGAGTTTGCGTACAGAAGTGTGTTTATTTTGGAAGTCAGTAGGCAGTTTCCACACATGACATATTCACTGTCTCTCTCTCTCTTTCTCTGTGTCTCTCTCTGTGCTCTCTCTGTGTCTCTCCCTGTGTCTCTGTCTCTCTCTGTGCTCTCTCTGTGTCTCTCCCTGTGTCTCTGTCTCTGTCTCTCTCTCTCTCTCCTGGTCCCCAGTGGAGGTAATTTCATGACAACAGCTGATCGTATTCGTCTCCCTGACGACTGTACGATTGGTTACATCATCGAGGCATTGCTAGGGGTTGGTCTTATCCGCTCCCCACTGTTCCACTCTCACCTGGAGAACCTTCAGCTGGTGTCACCGACACAGATACACCACCAGGTACACACACACACACACAAATACACACACACACACACACACACACACACATACACACATACACACATACACACATACAGTAATACTACTATGGCGTATGGACCCTGTTAAGCTTCAATGGAACACAGTGATAAATACTAGCCAATGGAACACAGCGATAAATACTAGCCAATGGAACACAGCGATAAATACTAGCCAATGGAACACAGCGATAAATACTAGCCAATGGAACACAGCAATAAATACTAGCCAATGGAACACAGTGATAAATACTAGCCAATGGAACACAGTGATAAATACTAGCCAATGGAACACAGTGATAAATACTAGCCAATGGAACGCAGTGATAAATACTAGCCAATGGAACGCAGTGATAAATACTAGCCAATGGAACGCAGTGATAAATACTAGCCAATGGAACGCAGGGATAAATACTAGCCAATGGAACGCAGGGATAAATACTAGCCAATGGAACGCAGGGATAAATACTAGCCAATGGAACGCAGTGATAAATACTAGCCAATGGAACGCAGTGATAAATACTAGCCAATGGAACGCAGTGATAAATCCTAGCCAATGGAACGCAGTGATAAATACTAGCCAATGGAACGCAGTGATAAATACTAGCCAATGGAACGCAGCGATAAATACTAGCCAATGGAACGCAGCGATAAATACTAGCCAATGGAACGCAGCGATAAATACTAGCCAATGGAACGCAGGGATAAATACTAGCCAATGGAACACAGGGATAAATACTAGCCAATGGAACACAGTGAGAAATACTAGCCAATGGAACACAGTGATAAACACTAGCCAATGGAACACAGTGATAAACACTAGCCAATGGAACACAGCGATAAATACTAGCCAATGGAACACAGTGATAAACACTAGCCAATGGAACACAGTGATAAACACTAGCCAATGGAACACAGCGATAAATACTAGCCAATGGAACACAGCGATAAATACTAGCCAATGCAACACAGTGATAAACACTAGCCAATGGAACACAGCGATAAATACTAGCCAATGGAACACAGTGATAAATACTAGCCAATGAATGGAATTTCTCATTTATTTAATGGTGTGTGTGTGTGTGTGTGTGTGTGTGTGTGTGTGTGTGTGTGTGTGTGTGTGTGTGTGTGTGTTGCCGTTTCAGGTGACTCTGAGTTATGGAACGTTTGACAGTAAGAGAAACATAATCAATGTAAGAGGAGCGCTCTCATTGGACGAAGACCCTACCAGGTAATGTAGGGTGTGTGTGTGTGTATTTTGAGAGCCTACATTGTCTAAGTGAGTGTTTGCGTGCAAAACTCTCTCTATTATGTGTTTTCAAGTTGTTAAAAGTCACAGCAAGCAGTTTCCATGTGGTGTCAAATTAATTTCCCTTCTCTCACTTCTTTCTCTCCCCCTACTCCCTCCCTCCCCATCTCTTCCCCCTCCCCTCCTTCTCTCCCTCTCTCTCCCTTCTCTCACCCCCCCCTCTCTCCCTCTTCCTCTTTCCCTCCCTCCCCATCTCTTCACCCCCCCTCTTTCTCTTTCCTCTCCCCTCCTTCTCTTTCCCTCCCTCTCTCTGCCCCTCTCTCTCTCTCCCTCCTCTCTCCCCCTCTCTCTCCCTCCTCTCTCCCTCTCCCTCCTCTCTCTCCCTCTCCCTCCTCTCTCCCCCTCTCTCCCTCCTCTCTCCCTCTCCCTCCTCTCGCCCTCTCTCTCCCTTCTCTCACCCCCCCCTCTCTCCCTCTTCCTCTTTCCCTCCCTCCCCATCTCTTCACCCCCCCTCTTTCTCTTTCCTCTCCCCTCCTTCTCTTTCCCTCCCTCTCTCTGCCCCTCTCTCTCCCTCCCTCTCTCTGCCCCTCTCTCTCCCTCCTCTCTCTCCCCCTCTCTCTCCCTCCTCTCTCTCTCCCCCTCTCCCTCCTCTCTCCTCCTCTCTCCCCCTCCCTCTCCCTCCTCTCTCCCTCCTCTCTCTCCCCCTCTCTCTCTCCCCCCTCCCCCGTCTCTCTCTCTCAGGTTCAGGTCTGTCCATTGTGTCTTGTACCCAGACACTCCGTGGTGTTCAGCCCTGACCTGGTACTGAGGTACTGACCCCACCAGTCCAGAGACACGGAAAGAGGGGAGAAGACGAGAGATGGAGCAAAGACACAGAAGGGGGCGATAGACAGAGGAGAGAAGTGGAGAAGAGGGACTAGAGATATCAATGAATGGATAGACAGAGGAGAGAAGTGGAGAAGAGGGACTAGAGATATTGATGAATGGATAGACAGAGGAGAGAACAGGAGAAACAGCCAATAGCCTCCCTCTGTATGGTTCCAGAATGATGATGTCATGATACGGTACCTTCTGACCATAGAACGGCTTTCTCCAGCTCTCATGTCCTGCTTGCTGTCACAGGGATGGAGTCGGATCATTTTGGGGTTCCTAGGGCCTCGGGGGGGGGCACCTCGTGGGACGACACTGGATCTCTCCGTCACCGGATCCTTACGCCCTCTAACCCTTGACCTCTAACCCCTGGTCCCTCCCAGAGAGGCCTGGTGGGGGGGGGGGGGGAGACGAGCGCGACGTTGTTGTGAAGTTGCTGATTGCAGATGTCTCTGTGTGTTGCAGCTCGAACAGAGAGCCTCTGTTTCCAGGCTGTTGTGTCGCTCCGCTGTGTAGCCTGAGTTCCAGCCTGTTGTGTCGCTCCGCTGTGTAGCCTGAGTTCCAGGCTGTTGTGTCGCTCCGCTGTGTAGCCTGAGTTCCAGTCTGTTGTGTCGCTCCGCTGTGTAGCCTGAGTTCCAGGCTGTTGTGTCGCTCCGCTGTGTAGCCTGAGTTCCAGGCTGTTGTGTCGCTCCGCTGTGTAGCCTGAGTTCCAGGCTGTTGTGTCGCTCCGCTGTGTAGCCTGAGTTCCAGGCTGTTGTGTCGCTCCGCTGTGTAGCCTGAGTTCCAGCCTGTTGTGTCGCTCCGCTGTGTAGCCTGAGTTCCAGGCTGTTGTGTCGCTCCGCTGTGTAGCCTGAGTTCCAGCCTGTTGTGTCGCTCCGCTGTGTAGCCTGAGTTCCAGGCTGTTGTGTCGCTCCCGCTGTGTAGCCTGAGTTCCAGGCTGTTGTGTCGCTCCGCTGTGTAGCCTGAGTTCCAGCCTGTTGTGTCGCTCCGCTGTGTAGCCTGAGTTCCAGGCTGTTGTGTCGCTCCGCTGTGTAGCCTGAGTTCCAGTCTGTTGTGTCGCTCCGCTGTGTAGCCTGAGTTCCAGTCTGTTGTGTCGCTCCGCTGTGTAGCCTGAGTTCCAGCCTGTTGTGTCGCTCCGCTGTGTAGCCTGAGTTCCAGTCTGTTGTGTCGCTCCGCTGTGTAGCCTGAGTTCCAGGCTGTTGTGTCACTCCGCTGTGTAGCCTGAGTTCCAGGCTGTTGTGTCGCTCCGCTGTGTAGCCTGAGTTCCAGTCTGTTGTGTCGCTCCGCTGTGTAGCCTGAGTTCCAGCCTGTTGTGTCGCTCCGCTGTGTAGCCTGAGTTCCAGCCTGTTGTGTCGCTCCGCTGTGTAGCCTGAGTTCCAGCCTGTTGTGTCGCTCCGCTGTGTAGCCTGAGTTCCAGTCTGTTGTGTCGCTCCGCTGTGTAGCCTGAGTTCCAGGCTGTTGTGTCGCTCCGCTGTGTAGCCTGAGTTCCAGTCTGTTGTGTCGCTCCGCTGTGTAGCCTGAGTTCCAGCCTGTTGTGTCGCTCCGCTGTGTAGCCTGAGTTCCAGCCTGTTGTGTCGCTCCGCTGTGTAGCCTGAGTTCCAGCCTGTTGTGTCGCTCCGCTGTGTAGCCTGAGTTCCAGTCTGTTGTGTCGCTCCGCTGTGTAGCCTGAGTTCCAGTCTGTTGTGTCGCTCCGCTGTGTAGCCTGAGTTCCAGCCTGTTGTGTCGCTCCGCTGTGTAGCCTGAGTTCCAGCCTGTTGTGTCGCTCCGCTGTGTAGCCTGAGTTCCAGTCTGTTGTGTCGCTCCGCTGTGTAGCCTGAGTTCCAGGCTGTTGTGTCGCTCCGCTGTGTAGCCTGAGTTCCAGCCTGTTGTGTCGCTCCGCTGTGTAGCCTGAGTTCCAGGCTGTTGTGTCGCTCCGCTGTGTAGCCTGAGTTCCAGCCTGTTGTGTCGCTCCGCTGTGTAGCCTGAGTTCCAGGCTGTTGTGTCGCTCCGCTGTGTAGCCTGAGTTCCAGCCTGTTTCTGTGCTGTCATCAACTCCTTGTCACGAACTCAATGTGACGTTTGTCTCGTCCACCACAGCGATGTAGATGGCATGGTAGCACAAACAGATCTGGGACCAGGCTATCTGTTTTGTGAGTGGAAGTTGTTATCCCCCCCCCCCCTTGGTTGCTAAGGAGAATGGTTCTACATCCTCTTTGGTGTTCAACATTCCTCTTCCTGCATCTTGGAGACTGAAGGATATACAAACTGTGTACTGTTTTATTGTTTTTTTTTTCCTTTTCAATATTCTTCCCAATATTAAGGTTTATTGTGGATAAAAATGTAAAAAAAGTCATGTCAACAGACTCCGGATCTCTACCAGACCAGTGAAGTGGTGTGTTTTACTGCTCGTTGTTTTAAACAGTTGATTGTTTATAACTGTTCGGTGTCATCTTGTTATTCCATCAGACAGCTGTCAATCAGACCACAGTAACAATGACTTGGAGTTGGATGGTGACCAAGCACTTTGCTGGGAGTTCTGAAGCACCAGGGACTGTGTACCGAAAGCAGGTCTCAGAATAGGGCTGCTGGTCTAGGATCAGGTGCCCTCTCTTATTCATTATAATCTAAAAGGACAAACTGATCCTAAATCAGCACTCTGACATTCTTTATGAATATGGTTCCAGAAATGCCATTTGGGGGCAAAGAACTTTAAACCCAACATCCTATTGTATTGAAGACAGACTATGCATTTTGTTACCATGACGATATATATCTCATGTACATTTGTAAACAGAGGAATGTAGAAGGAGTAGAACGGGCCTCCCTATTCATGTCAGCCGCGCCATAACGGGCAGACAGGCGGCCGTTCTCGTTCTATGTTTAGTAGTGGAATCATGAGGCATGTTGGGAGGGATCAGAGCGGAGGAAACAGAAATAGAATGACTAGAACAGTCTCGGGAACCTTTAACCCTGGTAATTTGACTCATGGGTACTCTCCCATTGGCCGCCAGTCCACCCATCATGCATCATAATGGACCTGTTCTATGGGCCATGGATTGTTTTTGTATGAGCGGAACACGTACATGTTCTCGTGTTCTTAATAAGTGTTCTGTTGACCTCTCTGTCTGTCTGTCTCTCTCTCTGTCTCTCTCTCTGTCTCTCTCTCTCTCTGTCTCTCTCTCTGTCTCCCTCTCTGTGTCTCTCTGTCTCTCTCTGTGTCTCTGTCTCTGTCTCTCTCTCTGTGAGGTATTTATTGACCCATAATGGGTTTCTGATTGGAGATTGTTTATGAGAAGTGTTCCTCCTGGACTGGGCCTCTGTAGATAAAGACCTGTTCTGTTTTGACCACTGAACATCATCTGCTTCAGTCATGTGTGTTTATGTTATTATTTTGATCAGGACAGTTTCTGATTGGGATTTTACTGTGTTGTTGTCTTTGTCGTTGTTGTTGTTGTCGTTGTCATTGTTGTTGGATGTATTCTCCAGTATCTGGACTATAGAAAGACAGCAGTATCTCAAGGGATTTGAACGCTGAATATATTGCCTTTTGTCTCACCACAGTGGTTGCTATTCTCTGCTTTTTTAATAAAGCCTAATAATGCCTTATTCAGCCTTATAGTGCCTTATTCAGCCTTATAGCACCTTATTCAGCCTTATAGCACCTTATTCAGCCTAATAATGCCTTGTTCAGCCTAATAATGTCTTATTCAGCCTTATAATGTCTTATTCAGCCTTATAGCACCTTATTCAGCCTAATAATGCCTTATTCAGCCTTATAGCACCTTATTCAGCCTAATAATGCCTTGTTCAGCCTAATAATGTCTTATTCAGCCTTATGTCTTATTCAGCCTTATAGCACCTTATTCAGACTAATAATGTCTTATTCAGCCTTATAGCACCTTATTCAGCCTTATAGCACCTTATTCAGCCTAATAATGCCTTGTTCAGCCTAATAATGTCTTATTCAGCCTTATAATGTCTTATTCAGCCTAATAATGTCGTATTCAGCCTTATAATGTCTTATTCAGCCTAATAATGTCTTATTCAGCCTTATAGCACCTTATTCAGCCTAATAATGCCTTGTTCAGCCTAATAATGCCTTATTCAGCCTTATAGCACCTTATTCAGCCTTATAGCACCTTATTCAGCCTAATAATGCAAAGAGATTCTCACACAGACCGAGACACAAACAGATTCTCTCCCTCCCCCTTCTCTCTCCCCCCTCTCTCTGTCTCTCTCCCCCTCTCTCCTTCTCTCTCCCCCTCTCTCCTTCTCTCTCCCCCCTCTCCATTAGTCCTCATCAGTCGGTCCCTCATTAGAGACAGTCCTGTTATAGTGACTAAACTAGACAACTCCCCACACACAGTATTATCTGTGCAGTTAAATCAAGGCTACATTAAAACATGTATTAAAATCTGTGCAGACGCAGCAGAGATAAGAGTCTTACATCAGCAGGTGTGACATATATCTCCTATCGCTCTCTGGCTCTGCTGCGGACTGGCTGTGTGTGTTGGGGGGGTTGTCTAGGAATGTTTGACCCTTCACCTTTACCCTCTGACCCAGTTTGAGTCACTGGCTACGCACCCAGATAACACATGTCTGTTTCTCTTTCTGTGGCTCCCACCCACCGACACACCGACCGGCCCACCGACCCAACCACCCACAGACCGACCCACCGACCGACACACCGACCGGCCCACCGACCCACCGACCGACCCACCCACAGACCGACCCACCGACCGACACACCGACCCACCCACAGACCCACCCACAGACCCACCCACCGACCCACCCACCGACCCACCGACCGACCCACCCACCGACCCACCCACCCACCCACAGACCCACCCACAGACCCACCCACCGACCCACCCACAGACCCACCCACAGACCCACCCACAGACCCACCGACCCACCCAGTGTTGGTCCCATGTTTCATGAGCTGAAATAAAACAACCCAGAAACATTGTTCCATAAGCACAAAGACATGTATTTCTCTCATTCTGTTTGTTTACATCCCTGTTAGCGAACATTTCTCCTTTGCCAAGATAATCCATCCACCTGACATATGGGACATATCAAGAAACTGATTCAAACAGCATGATGATGACACAGGTGCGCCTTGTGCTGTGGACGATAAAAGGACAGGTTTGCAAATCATTTTTGCACAAACTGTCAGAAACCGCAGTTCGTGGTTGTAACTGACTTCAGTGGGCAAATGCTCAACTTCGATGGCCACTGGCACGCTTCACGGATTCATCCCGGTTTTAATTGTACTGGGCAGATGGCAGACCACATGTATGGCATCGTGTGGGCAAGCAAATTGCTGATGTCATCGCTGTGAAGAGAGTGCCCCCATTGTGGTGGTGGGGGTTATGGTATGGGCAGGCATAAGCTACAGAGAAACAAACACAATTGCATTTTATCGATGGCAACTTGAATGCACCGAGACATCGTGACGAGATCCCGAGGATCATTGTGGTGCCATTTATCCGCCGCCATCACCTCATGTTTCAGCACGGTAACGCACGGCCCCATGTCACAAGGATCTGTACACAATTCCTGAAAGCTGAAAATGTCCCGATCCGTCCATGGCCTGCACACTCACCAGACATGTCACCCGTTGAGTGTTCCAGGTCCCGCCGATATCCAGCAAACTTCGCACAGCCATTGAAGAGGAGTGGGACAACATTCTACAAGCCACAATCAACACCCTGATCCACTTTAAGAGAAGGTGTGTCGTTCTGCATGAGGCAAATGGTGGTCAGACGCCCCTACTTTCTTTTTAAGGTATCTGTGACCAACAGATGCATATCTGTATTCCCAGCCATGTAAAATCCATAGGTTAGGTCCTAATGCATTTATTTCTATTGACTGATTTATTTTTCATATACTGTAACTCGGTAAAATCTTCCCAAAAAAGTTGAGTGTTCCATTTTTATATTTTTGTTCCGTGTAATTTGAACAAATATCACTCTGGTAACGAATGTATGTCAGGAAAACTGTAGTGACTTTCTCAAGAGAAGACAGGTGCAACGTTAATGTTTTTTAATCCAATTTACAACGTTAATCCCGATCATACAAACCCGGAGCCTAGATATCCAAAACAACTAACTCATTGAATTCATACATTTTCAGGTAATTTTAATGAGAAAGTCATGTCTTTCAACTCAATAACACAACTCATGTTACCAAGCTGGGAGGTAAAGTTATTAAAGTATTGAATGAGTAGTGAATGAGTATTGAGCAGGCTACTGTTTATATTATTAGTATTGGGTATTGGGTATTACGTATTGAGCTCTGTATATGGAATGAAATCAAGGCATTAGAATGTACCAGAGCCCCCATCAGCCCAGAACTCCCTGGCTGGCTACTGTTTATATTAGCCTGGCTACTGTGTCTATTTGTCTGGCTACTGTTTCTATTTGTCTGGCTACTGTTTCTATTTGTCTGGCTAGCATTTCTATTTGTCTGGCTAGCATTTATATTTGTCTGGCTACTGTTTCTATTTGTCTGGCTAGCATTTATATTTGTCTGGCTACTGTTTCTATTTGTCTGGCTAGCATTTATATTTGTCTGGCTACTGTTTCTATTAGCCTGGCTACTGTTTCTATTAGCCTGGCTACTGTTTCTATTAGCCTGGCTACTGTTTCTATTAGCCTGGCTACTGTTTCTATTAGCCTGGCTACTGTTTCTATTTGGCTGGCTACTGTTTCTATTTGGCTGGCTACTGTTTCTATTAGCCTGGCTACTGTTTCTATTCGCCTGGCTACTGTTTCTATTAGCCTGGCTACTGTTTCTATTCACCTGGCTACTGTTTCTATTCGCCTGGCTACTGTTTCTATTCGGCTGGCTACTGTTTCTATTTGGCTGGCTACTGTTTCTATGAGCCTGACTCTGTTTCTATTTGGCTGGCTCCTGTTTCTATTAGGCTGGCTACTCCATCTACTTTCAGACAACACTGTGTCTCGAAGAGAAACACTCACTCTTTAATCCGTGACCAACATACATGAATATCGCCATCTACTGTCAGTGAGTGTGTCATTACAGAGAGAGAGAGGAGATGTACAGATAGAGGGAAAGAGGAGATGTATCATTACAGAGACAGGGAGAGAAAGTTAGCGAGAGAAAGGAGAGAGGAGATGTACAGATAGAAGGAGAGAGGAGATGTGTCATACAATAACAGACCACTCCAGTCGTTCTGAGTCAAAGTTGTTTTAATTCTGTTTTTAAAACATGGATTCCAGGCTCAATAATGTCACCACCACAGTTGAGAACAGACAGTATTATCATCTTAGTAAACCGTTGTTGTAGCCAGGTACATAAAAACCACCATCAAAAAAAATCTACAGTACAGTTTTATTAAAATAAAATAAAAAATGCAATTCAAGACAGTCATTCAGCATTATTATAAAGAAAAACAGAAAACAAAATGGTGCTCTTGCCATAATAATAATAATAATTATTACCCTACAAAAAGAGCTAGCTAGAGTTTGTTTTTTTATGATTATTTTTTTTTAGAAGACAGACAAATTAAAACGTGTGATATGAAGAGTTGTTAGATTGTTACAAGTTTAAGAAAAGGCCATTGGTTCTTTTAGTTTCCAACAGTGTATATATATATATTTATTTTTTCGGTCCTCCTCCCGTCGTGCAAAACGCCGTAGTATAGGTAGCGTTGTCATGGTGACGTGATAAACAGAACATTAAGAACGGGTGGAATCACGCCAGTTACGATTGTCTCGCTGGTCTTTCATTCACAGTAAATTATACACACACACACACACACTGAGTTTGTCAGGGTAGGATGAAGTTGCTTCCTAGACACTGATCTAAGAAAAAAAAATTGTGTTCCGCCTAATGTTTAAGATTAGGATAATGGGAGAGTAAATTGATCCTAGATCTGTGGTTAAAGGCAACTTCTACCCAGAGCGAGTTAATCAAGATCGTTTGAAAGATAATTCCTATGGACTCTTTCTCCCATTAACTGGAAATCCCTGTAGTTAATACACTACATTTCCCATGATGCAAATGCTAACCAGTGTCAAATTTACAGGAGTGAGGGTGTACTGTAGTTCTATTGTGTGTGTGTGTGTGTGTGTGTGTGTGTGTGTGTGTGTGTGTGTGTGTGAGACAGTTCACAGGACTATGGCTAGATATAAAGAATACTGTCTGTGTCTGCAATGTGTGTGTCTGCAATGAACATTAGTGTGTGTGTTTCTTAGATGAAGATTGGATAAAAGTAATGACCCTTCATTTGCTGGCAACACAGACCACTGTACGTACAGACAGACAGCACACACAGACCACTGTACTGTACGTACAGACAGACAGCACACACAGGAGAGAAGAGAGCAATACCAAAACTACACTGGACGAGCCATCACACACAAGAGTGATGAGAGAGATCACAGCTACACTATTATCATCATACACTTCACGGCACATAGTAGCGAGAGAGAGAACGACTGGCAGACCCATAGAGTTAGATCGAGTACCTAGTGAAGTAAGAGTGAACTTTAGAGTCCTCTATCTTACTCTATGGTCGGCCCCTAGAGATAAACTACTGGCAGCCCCATAGAGTTAGAGTAGCTAGTAAGGTACGAGGGTCTTTAGAGAGTCCTCTGTCTAACTATGGTTGGCCCCTAACCTAGGTTAAGGAGATGTTTCCTTTCGCTTCACCGGGAAACGGAACAAGAGCTGTCGCGAGATCAGGCATCTTTCACGAGGCTCTGAGCGTTCCCACGACGCACACACGTTACGGCGACGTGTGGATGTTCTACTTCTCCGTCTCCCATCGTCCCCTCGAAGATCGTTTGTGCTTCTGAGAAGAAGAAGAAAGAAAAAAAACTTCCCTGTTTTGAGAAAGGTTGTGACCTCTAACCTCATCGTGACCTTTAGTCAGGTCGTCAAAGAAGATCCCTGTTTGACGAAATACTAAAAATGAAGTAAACATTTTATTTATTTAAAGAGAAAGTTGGTCACAGCACCCAATTCTTCATTATCAAGTTACATTTTTTAAAACTAAATTAAAAACACATTTTATTTTAAGAGTCTTTCTCTGTCTTTCACCGTATGATCCAACATTATCCAGGATTTATTTTCCCTTTCTGAGAATTAAGGAACTAAAAAAAGGAATGATGGGATAAAGAGTTGAGCATCCCTCATTATTCAGTTATTTTGGCACAGGTGAGCTCTCCATGTCCTTCAGTTTAGGAGAGGTCACATCCCTCTACAGAGTTGTTTAACCCACAGGTGAGCTCTCCCATGTCCTTCAGTGTAGGAGAGGTCACATCCCTCATTATACAGAGTTGTTTAACCCACAGGTGAGCTCTCCATGTCCTTCAGTGTAGGAGAGGTCACATCCCTCATTATACAGAGTTGTTTAACCCACAGGTGAGCTCTCCATGTCCTTCAGTGTAGGAGAGTTCACATCCCTCATTATACAGAGTTGTTAACCCACAGGTGAGCTCTCCATGTCCTTCAGTTTAGGAGAGGTCACATCCCTCTACAGAGTTGTTTAACCCACAGGTGAGCTCTCCCATGTTCTTCAGTTTAGGAGAGTTCACATCCCTCTATACAGAGTTGTGACCCCACAGGTGAGCTCTCCATGTCCTTCAGTTTAGGAGAGGTCACAACCCTCTACAGAGTTGTGACCCCACAGGTGAGCTCTCCCATGTTCTTCAGTTTAGGAGAGTTCACATCCCTCTATACAGAGTTGTTTAACCCACAGGTGAGCTCTCCATGTCCTTCAGTTTAGGAGAGGTCACATCCCTCTACAGAGTTATGAGCCCACAGGTGAGCTCTCCATGTCCTTCAGTTTAGGAGAGGTCACATCCCTCTACAGAGTTGTGACCCCACAGGTGAGCTCTCCCATGTCCTTCAGTGTAGGAGAGTTCACATCCCTCTATACAGAGTTGTGACCCCACAGGTGAGCTCTCCATGTCCTTCAGTTTAGGAGAGGTCACATCCCTCTATACAGAGTTGTTTAACCCACAGGTGAGCTCTCCATGTCCTTCAGTTTAGGAGAGTTCACATCCCTCATTATACAGAGTTGTGACCCCACAGGTGAGCTCTCCCTTATCCTTTCGTCTGCTGTACAGTGGTGGCTAAATCTATCTACAGAGAGTGGTTACTCCACAACATGGCTTTCTGATTCAGCTTCAGATCACATGGTCCGTCTGCACAACAGCCCTTTGCAGTGAAGTTTTAAACTCCAGATGTTACAGGAATGTTGGAGCGTTTTGCAGAGTGCCGGGGGCCGTTTTGCAGAGTGCCGGGGGCCGTTTTGCAGAGTGCCGGGGGCCGTTTTGCAGAGTGCCGGGGGCCGTTTTGCAGAGTGCCGGGGGCCGTTTTGCAGAGTGCCGGGGCCGTTTTGCAGTCAGATTCTGTGTCCTAGTGGCTTGGTAGATTAGATGGCAGGACGGTTGTTTACAGAGGCAGGTAGAGTAGAGAGGGGTACACACACGTACAGGCCTCTGTGTGTGTGTGTGTGTGTGTGTGGCGTAGAATGAGATACAGCCTCAGTCCTTGGAAACACACTCTAAATACCACCATGTTTCAGTTGAGTCTTCCACCAGAATGTAACTCATACTATTTCACTATTTACAGTTCTATACAGGATGTTTGTGTGTGTGTGGCTCACACCTGCAGTGACCACCAGAGGGCAGTATATTTAATAAACAGGCTAATGCCGGCCTGCAGTCACCACCAGAGGGCAGTATACTTAATAAACAGGCTAATACCGGCAGTGACCACCAGTGGGCAGTATACTTAATAAACAGGCTCATACCGGCAGTGACCACCAGAGGGCAGTATACTTAATAAACAGGCTCATACCGGCAGTCACCACCAGAGGGCAGTATACTTAATAAACAGGCTCATACCTGCAGTGACCACCAGAGGGCAGTATACTTAATAAACAGGCTCATACCGGCAGTCACCACCAGAGGGCAGTATACTTAATAAACAGGCTCATACCGGCAGTGACCACCAGAGGGCAGTATACTTAATAAACAGGCTCATACCGGCAGTCACCACCAGAGGGCAGTATACTTAATAAACAGGCTCATACCGGCAGTGACCACCAGAGGGCAGTATACTTGGTAAAGAGGTGGAGGATCCAGCGTGAGATGGTGTAGAGCTGAGTGGGACTGTGGGACGGTTGTAGGGGAGATGGAGCTGAGGTGGTGGTGGGGGGAGGGGGGAGATCTACAAGGTTCATGGTGATCTTCTGGAGTCTGTAGGTAGGTTGGTTGGTGTTGGTTGGCTGATTGGTTGAGGCGCTGTTCTGGTGAGCTGGGCTGGGCGGTCCGTTGGTTGGCTCTGGTTTTCAACCCACTGTGGTCTGTTCAGGTGAATCTGAGAAGTATTATTTTAGTGGTTCCTATGGGCCGAGGAGGTGGTTGTGATCCTTAGTGGTTCTGGTTCTATACGTGGACTATTGTGTCAACAGGTTCTAAGGAGTTGGTGGTTCTAGTGGGTTGTGGTTCTTTAGTGGAATGAAAAATTGGTTCTGGTTTGTTCCCGTTCTTTTGTGGTTGATGAGTTCTGTCTAGAAGATTCTGGTAGGTTATAATAGGTTGTAGGAGGTTTTGGAAGGTTCTAGTGGACAGATGACTGTGGTCTGGCGAGGGGATGTGGTCGGCTGGCTGGGTCCAACTGGTCATTGGGGACTGACCGTCGGTTCTGGTCCGGTCCACTGGTGGCCAGATACTTGGCCCTCATACTCGAGGTGTACTGGAGAGATAGAGAGAGCGGTAGGGGAGAAAGACAGAGGGGGAAGAGAGAGAGGGAGGGGAAGAGAGAGAGGGAGGGGAAGAGAGAGAGGGAGGGGAAGAGAGAGAGGGAGGGGAAGAGAGAGAGGGAGGGGAAGAGAGAGAGGGAGGGGAAGAGGGAGGGGAAGAGGGAGGGAGGGAGGGGAAGAGCGAGAGGGAGGGAGGGGAAGAGCGAGAGGGAGGGAGGGGAAGAGCGAGAGGGAGGGAGGGAGAGAGAGAGAGGGAGGGAGGGAGGGGAAGAGAGAGAGAGAGAGCGAGGGGAAGAGAGAGAGAGGGAGGGGAAGAGAGAGAGAGAGGGGAAGAAGAGAGAGAGAGAGAGGGGAGAGAGAGAGAGGGAGGGGAAGAGAGAGAGAGGAGGGGAAGAGAGAGAGAGGGAGGGGAAGAGAGAGAGAGAGAGGGAGGGGAAGAGAGAGAGAGAGAGAGGGAGGGGAAGAGAGAGAGAGAGAGAGGGAGGGGAAGAGAGAGAGAGAGGGAGGGGAAGAGAGAGAGAGAGAGAGAGAGAGGGAGGGGAAGAGAGAGAGAGAGAGGGAGGGGAAGAGAGAGAGAGAGAGAGAGAGGGAGGGGAAGAGAGAGAGAGGGGAGGGGAAGAGAGAGAGAGAGGGAGGGGAAGAGAGAGAGGGAGGGAGGGGAAGAGAGAGAGAGAGAAAGAAAAGAAAATAACAAAAAAGAAATATTGCGTAGCCATCAACACTGCCCAAATCTGAAGAGTATGTATACTAGTGTACTTCAAAAGGGGAAGTGAGTAGGGAAGAGTATGTATACTAGTGTACTTC
The DNA here is from genome assembly GCF_036934945.1 of Oncorhynchus masou masou. NCBI lineage: Eukaryota > Metazoa > Chordata > Actinopteri > Salmoniformes > Salmonidae > Oncorhynchus > Oncorhynchus masou. The sequence goes on along the minus strand of NW_027011440.1, from coordinate 332,312 downwards.
AAAAGGGGAAGTGAGTAGGGAAGAGTATGTATACTAGTGTACTTCAAAAGGGGAAGTGAGTAGGGACGAGTATGTATACTAGTGCACTTCAAAAGGGGAAGTGAGTAGGGACGAGTATGTATACTAGTGCACTTCAAAAGGGGAAGTGAGTAGGGACGAGTATGTATACTAGTGTACTTCAAAAGGGGAAGTGAGTAGGGATTAGTGTGTATACTAGTGTACTTCAAAAGGGGGAGGGAGTAGGAATTAGTATGTATACTAGTGTACTTCAACAGGGGGAGGGAGTAGGGAAGGGTATGTATACTAGTGTACTTCAAAAGGGGGAGGGAGTAGGGATTAGTATGTATACTAGTGTACTTGAAAAGGGGGAGGGAGTAGGGAAGGGTATGTAGAGATATGCTGCCTACAAGTGTCCAGAGACAGAGAGAGACAGAGAGTAGAGGACAGGGTGAGGGGGTTGGTAGAGTGAAACACTATGGTAAACAAGCAACACACACCAACACACACACACTTCACTAGTCATTTGGACAGCCTGAGGTAGTGGATTAAAAACAACAGTTATCACTACAGAGATTGATTAGGATTAGGATTGTAGTCCTGCAGGGTTTTGACAGGCGCCAGCACTCAACTCTAGATTATTATTAGACAGGTTATAGTATCAAATATTGAATTGATCTATTGTATTAGTGCTCTAATTCTGATGTAGAAGGTTAGGTTAGCCTGATATTAGTCAGTGGTCTTAGTGAGGGAGCACTGTAGCGCTGGGTTTCCCAGTTTCCCCATCTCTACTGTGGAAACTAGTGCTTGGTGAGCCATGAGGCACAAAATGGCCGCCGTGCATTCACCAAACCGAGGTGGTGTCCACTGCTGGACGGTGGTGGTGGATGACATGACGTCATAGAGTTGGATAGAGGGCACATATTTGCTTCTAAACCAGCCTTTGTGTGACCTCTATCCACCTCTATGGGTGGCTTTCAGCAGTTGGCCCTGTGAATCAGGGATGTAATTCATTCCTCCGATTCTGTTTGTCGAAATGCTTTCTGACACGGAAGCAAACGGAACGAAACTGGGAGGGGACCTACCTGAATTTGTCCCGATAGAAACTCACTTTGTTTTTTGCTGCTTTGCTTCCGTTCGGGTTCATAAAATGGTAAACGGTTTCCTTAATGAACACAGCCCAGGTGAAGAACTAAACTAAATGGTTTCCTTAAGGAACACAGCCCAGGTGAAGAACTAAACTAAATGGTTTCCTTAAGGAACACAGCCCAGGTGAAGAACTAAACTAAACGGTTTCCTTAATGAACACAGCCCAGGTGAAGAACTAAACTAAACGGTTTCCTTAATGAACACAGCCCAGGTGAAGAACTAAACTAAATGGTTTCCTTAATGAACACAGCCCAGGTGAAGAACTAAACTAAACGGTTTCCTTAATGAACACAGCCCAGGTGAAGAACTAAACTAAACGGTTTCCTTAATGAACACAGCCCAGGTGAAGAACTAAACTAAACGGTTTCCTTAATGAACACAGCCCAGGTGAAGAACTAAACTAAACGGTTTCCTTAATGAACACAGCCCAGGTGAAGAACTAAACTAAACGGTTTCCTTAATGAACACAGCCCAGGTGAAGAACTAGTAGTGATGTTTAGTGATGACAGGGGGACAGGGGAACACATACATAGGTCACATGCATCTAGAGGACGTGTACACACAGACACTATGGGGACAGGACCAAAGGAGCGTTGCCTGTGGTTTTATAGGGGGGGGGACACGAATTAAGGGCGGGCATGGACAGGAAGTCACTCCGGGTGACTTCAAGGTGAAACGCCTTCGGAAACAACCAGCTTTAACCAATGGCTGTACTGGAAAGACAGTTTCGCCCATTCCACAAAACCCAGCGTCAGACACCAAGAGTCTCAAAACAAAGAGCACATGTCAACACCCATTTGTTTTCCTATGAAGAGGTATGAAGATATAAGAGAGCTCTTCAAGGGTTAACTGGGCCAAACCCAGTCTCTATACTTCCTTATTGAGACCTGATGATGCAGCGGTGAAGTCAAGGAGAGGTACAATAGGTCAAGTCTTGTACTACCAAATGGTTAGCACCACTGTCCCAGTCTTCTACTACCAAATGGTTAGCACCACTGGCCCAGTCTTGTACCACCAAATGGTTAGCACCACTGGCCCAGTCTTCTACTACCAAATGGTTAGCACCACTGGCCCAGTCTTGTACTACCAAAAGGTTAGCACCACTGGCCCAGTCTTCTACTACCAAATGGTTAGCACCACTAGCCCAGTCTTGTACTACCAAATGGTTAGCACCACTGGCCCAGTCTTCTACTACCAAATGGTTAGCACCACTGGCCCAGTCTTGTACTACCAAATGTTTAGCACCACTGGCCCAATCTTGTACTACCAAATGGTTAGCACCACTGGCCCAGTCTTGTACTACCAAATGGTTAGCACCACTGGCCCAGTCTTGTACTACCAAATGGTTAGCACCACTGGCCCAGTCTTGTACTACCAAATGGTTAGCACCACTGGCCCAGTTGGATGGAATGAATAGCCCTTAGCTTGAAACTTCACCTATGTTTTCTCCTCTTACAGAGATCTCGTGGGCACATGTGCTTCAAATAATTGCCCACGTCCCAAATGGCACCTTATTCCCTACATAGTGCACTGCTTTTGACCAGGGCCCTATGGCACCCTATTCCCTATATAGTGCACTGCTTTTGACCAGGGCCCTATTCCCTATATAGTGCACTACTTTTGACCAGGGCCCTATTCCCTATATAGTGCACTGCTTTTGACCATGGCCCTATTCCCTATATAGTGCACTGCTTTTGACCAGGGCCCTATTCCCTATATAGTGCACTGCTTTTGACTAGGGCCATATTCCCTATATAGTGCACTGCTTTTGACCAGGTCCCTATTCCCTATATAGTGCACTGCTTTTGACTAGGGCCATATTCCCTATATAGTGCACTGCTTTTGACCAGGGCCCTATTCCCTATATAGTGCACTGCTTTTGACCAGGGCCCTATGGCACCTTATTCCCTATATATAGTGCACTGCTTTTGACCAGGGCCCTATGGCACCCTATTCCCTATATAGTGCACTGCTTTAGACCAGGGCCCTATGGCACCCTATTCCCTATATAGTGCACTACTTTAGACCAGGACCCATAGGGAATAGGGTTCCATTTTACATGCAAAATAGACTAACCAGAGTTTACATCAGAATTAGAGACTGATAAAATGTCTTGTTTTTCATCTGTGATCTGTCAGACTAAACACCTGTTTTGAATACAATCTATTACATTTTAAAAAGCCAGGCTGCCAAAATGACCTTTGCGATGGTATTTCGACACTCGAAGGTAAAACACCTTCAGGGTTCGGAGGGGGCATACTGTAGCAGAGTGTGTACTAGAAAGTGTGCACTTACAAAGGGTGGAGGGGATAGTGTGTACTAGAAAGTGTGCACTTACAGAGGGTGGAGGGGATTCCCTGCCAATCAGAGGCGTGTTCTCACACCTGGGGGTCTGAAAGTTTGCGTTCTGGGTCCTGCGTCACAAACGAGAGGTTACTGAGGTCACTTCCTGGTTATTGTGGTCACTTCCTGGTTTCTGTTGTCACTTCCTGCACTACAGTCCTCCCTACAACACTAGATTCCGTCCCAATGATCTCTCCTTTCTCCCGAAGTGTGCACTTGTTCACTTCCCTTCATGTATATGACTGGAATACGGAAACTCCATCTAGTATTCTAGTATCCATGCCAACATCAATCAAATGCTTTTTTCCAATGGTGGGGAGTGGTGAATGAGTGCACACTTCAAGAGGAAGGAGAGACCATTGGGACTTAGCCTCAGACCCTCAGTATGTGGTCGGCGTCCACAACAACAGCACCTTGTCTGCTATATTATTGTCCTGGCGCTGGATGTTGACTTGTTAACGGGTTGGGCCAGTAACCAAAAGGTTGATGTGCCCTTTGAGCAAAGCACTGAACCCTCGTTTGCTCCTGGGGTGCCGTACGACTCTGGCCGACCATGTAAAACAACACATTTCCCTGCACCTATCCGGTGCACGTGATCATCTTCTTTTTTTTTAAATACATAATGTATTGTTTTGTATGTAGTTGTATCAGTGGTATACTTAATTGAATAAATTAATGCATAACTTAAACTTACGTTGACTAGTTGAAAGGTATGCAGGCCTAGTACATGACTAGTTGAAAAGGTATGCAGGCCTGTTACTTGACTAGTTGAAAGGTATGCAGGTCTATTACGTTGACTAGTGAAAAGGTATGCAGGCCTGTTACTTGACTAGTTGAAAAGGTATGCAGGCCTGTTACGGTGACTAGTTGAAAATGTATGCAGGCCTATTACGTTGACTAGTTGAAAGGTATGCAGGTCTATTACGTTGACTAGTTGAAAGGTATGCAGGTCTATTACGTTGACTAGTTGAAAGGTATGCAGGTCTATTACGTTGACTAGTTGAAAGGTATGCAGGTCTATTACGTTGACTAGTTGAAAGGTATGCAGGCCTGTTACGGTGACTAGTGAAAAGGTATGCAGGCCTGTTACGGTGACTAGTTGAAAAGCTATGCAGGTCTATTACGTTGACTAGTTGAAAGGTATGCAGGCCTATTACGTTGACTAGTTGAAAAGGTATGCAGGCCTGTTACGTTGACTAGTTGAAAAGGTATGCAGGCCTGTTACGGTGACTAGTTGAAAAGCTATGCAGGTCTATTACGTTGACTAGTTGAAAGGTATGCAGGCCTATTACGTTGACTAGTTGAAAAGGTATGCAGGCCTGTTACGTTGACTAGTGAAAAGGTATGCAGGCCTGTTACGGTGACTAGTTGAAAGCTATGCAGGTCTATTACGTTGACTAGTTGAAAAGGTATGCAGGCCTGTTACTTGACTAGTTGAAAGGTATGCAGGCCTGTTACGGTGACTAGTTGAAAGGTATGCAGGCCTGTTACATGAACTGAAGTGCGTTATTGAAGAGGACGAGGAGGAGAAACATATACCTGCAGGCATCATGTGTGTAGATGAAGGGTGCAAAACCTTGTAAGGCCACAGCGTTAAACCATGCAGATTGATATGAGTTTCACCTTATGGAAACACTACTGGGTGTCATCATGCTGACCATGATCTGTAACATGGTCCTTATCAGTGACACGAAGACATAGGGACTCTCTACTGAATAAAACAATCTCAGGCTACTTTATATACGTTTGTGAGTGTATCTGTCTTCAATGTGGCAGCCTGGTGGTTAAATATTACAATAGTAGCAACGTTTTGTCTGAGTCCATGCAGGCTCAAATGATCAGTGACGGGACTAGATAGCATGTGCTAGCTAGTGACTGGCTGGCAATGGGTTCCCGCTAGCAGGCTAGCAGGCTAACTCACACCCTTTAGCTGTGGCTTTACGGTAGGCCGATACCAGTCAATGGCAATTGCGTGGCTAATTGGTAGCAGGCAATAGTTAACTTGTATGGCAGGCAGGCAATGTGTAAAAGCTAACTCCGATATGGCTAGCAGGCTAACTCACATGTAGCCTAATGTATATCACTGAGCAGGCAGTGTAGCTTCATTTGGGTAACTGATAGCTAACTGATAGCAGGCAGTGTTTTGTTTATGCTAGCAGGCTAACTCACGAGCTAGCGATAATGTTTGGCAGGCAATGACGATCGCGTGGCTAACTTGAGCTTGTATAGCAGGCAGTGTGTCGATTCTGCTAGCGGTGCTAACTGACATGTGGCTAGCAGGCTAACTCACACACGAGCTACAATAATGTATGGCAGGCAATGGAGATCGCGTGGCTAGCTTGTGTAGCAGGCAGTGTGTTGTTTCAGCTAGCGGCTACCGGTGGGGTGCTAACTCACATGTACTCAGTGACAGGGGCATTGCTGACAGTGTGGGCCGTAGCAGGGATGCTAGCTTCGCTGCCGTAGCTGCTACCACAGCTGTAGAGGCTGGGCATGTGCACGCGGTACAGGTTATCATGAGGACCCGCCCCCCGATTGCCTTGGGCAGCAGACTCGTCTTCTCCATCCTCATCATCCGTCCTTCATTGGCCAGGGCCAAGGGGAGGGGCCGGGCCAAGGGGAGGGGCCGGGCGAGGGGAGGGGCCGGGCGAGGGGAAGGAGGGGTGAGGGGAGACAGACAGTGAGAGTGAGAACAGAGGAGAGAGGAGCTGATAGAGGGTCAACTCAGACTCATAGGATCCCTCAACCCACAGACCTAGGATCAGCTTCCCACAAACCCGACCTTTTACCATTAAATGAGGAAAATTAAAAACTGACCCAAGATCAGGGACTAGGGGCCAAGTCCACACTAAACCACCTAATTCCCTTGTATTGGTATTGGTGCAACGGAGAGATGCCAGGCAAGAATAACCCCAAAACACCCCCACCACCATCAACCCCCAGGCACCACCCCACCACAAAGCACAGGTGCACACAAGGTTCACAGAACACTGTCTAGGGGTCAAAGATCAGAAGTCAGATTTGTTCCATTTCAGCCAATTGTAGAAGGAACCAGAGATATCGTGCAGTTTTCAGCAACATCCTCACCGTCATCAGTAGCAGCTTTGTCTCAGCAGCAGAGGGGTACAGCAAGAGGACAGGAGAGAAGCTTAGAGCTTATTTAGAAAGGAATCGTCGGAATCGATTCCGCTGAACGGCAGGCAATGACTGACTCCCCATAATGAGCATTCATTTCAAGCCATTTGATTCATTTGTTTCAAGCCATTTGATTCATTTGTTTCAAGCCATTTGATTCATTCATTTCAATCACACTTCAGGAGGAAGTGTGGCGGCAGGTAGCCTAGTGGTTAGAGCGTTGGGCCAGTAAAGCGAAAGGTTGCTGGATCGAATCCCCGAGCTGACAAGGTAAAAATTTGTCATTCTGCCCCACAGTTCCTTGACCGTCGTTGTAAATAAGAATTTGTTCTTAACTGACTTGCCTAGTTAAATAAAGGTTCAATTTTAAAAAAGCCATTTGATTAATTTTTTTCAAGCCATTTGATTCATTCATTTCAGGTTATTTGCATCTGAAATATTGAGTGCACCATAAAAATTTAAATTCATACAAAATGTTACAAAGAAAACTAAAATCAGGTCAAAATGGCCGCTGGTGGTGAACCATTTTCTGCTGTGACATACGATTAAAAATTAAAAAAACAATCGTCAGCGAAAAATAATGAAATAATCAGATAGGACGTGTGCTTATTGGGAAGGTAGTGCCGTGCAGGTCGACTACACAGGGTATAAAACACGTTTGTAGAACTTTAGATTGTCCGTAGATTGCACGGGCAGTGAAGAGACAAGCACTGGTTCGCCGAGAGGCTTCAACTGTTATCTCTTCACACCACCAGGGGGCAGCAGTGCTATTTCAGATTAGGTTCTAATGCTGCCACACTCGCATATAAAGCTGCCCAAAACTCATCCACACACACAGAGCCCAAAAGCAGGACTGTTCCTACACGAAGCACTCTGCCAAGGCCTCTCTTCTCGATGATAGAAACACAGGAGGAGGTCGACGAGGGGACACAGAATCTGGGGCGGTTCTGCCCCTGAACAGGCAGTTAACCCACTGTTCCTCGGCCGTCATTGAAGATAAGAATTTGTTCTTAACTGACTTGCCTAGTTAAATAAAGGTAAAATAAATAAATAAATAAATAAATAAATAAATAAAAATCTCTGTCGCTACAGAGATGTCAATTGAGAAGTCAATGTATTTAGTACAAAATATATTACGCCATGGGCCAAAAGCGTCAATGACCCTTATTAATCTATATATATGATCCGTGTTCCCATCAACTGTTACTGAGGATTCCATCGTCCCATTCCGAGTCACGGGTTTTTACAAATCAGAACATTGGTAGGAGAAAGGAGGACGAGGAAGAGGAGAAGAAACAGAAGGAGGGATGAGGGGGGACAGAAAATAATGGTGTTGACCCAATTAGAAGATGTGATATAAAACTGAGAGACGGGCGCATACAGACAGACGGACAGACAGACAGACAGACAGACAGACAGACAGACAGACAGACAGACAGACAGTAGTAGTAGTAGTAACAGCAGTAGTATTAGTAGCAGTAGTAGCATGAGGAGTAGTAGTAGAAGCAGTAGCATGAGGAGTAGTAGTAGTAGTAGTAGTAGTAGTAGTATTAGTAGCAGTAGTAGCATGAGGAGTAGTAGTATTAGTAGTATTAGTAGCAGTAATAGCATGAGGAGTAGTAGTAGTAGTAACAGCAGTAGTATTAGTAGCAGTAGTAGCATGAGGAGTAGTAGTAGCAGCAGTAGCATGAGGAGTAGTAGTAGTAGTAGTAGTAGTATTAGTATTAGTAGCAGTAGTAGCATGAGGAGTAGTAGTATTAGTAGTATTAGTAGCAGTAATAGCATGAGGAGTAGTAGTAGTAGTAACAGCAGTAGTATTAGTAGCAGTAGTAGCATGAGGAGTAGTAGTAGCAGCAGTAGCATGAGGAGTAGTAGTAGTAGTAGTAGTAGTATTAGTAGCAGTAGTAGCATGAGGAGTAGTAGTATTAGTAGTATTAGTAGCAGTAATAGCATGAGGAGTAGTAGTATTAGTAGCAGCAGTAGTATTAGTAGCAGCAGTAGTATTAGTGGCAGCAGTAGTAGTAGTAGCAGCAGTAGCATGAGGAGTAGTAGTAGTAGTATTAGTAGCAGTAGTAGTATTAGTAGCAGCAGTAGTATTAGTAGCAGTAGTAGTATTAGTAGCAGCAGTAGTAGTAGTAGCAGTAGTAGTAGTATTAGTAGCAGTAGCATGAGGAGTAGTAGTATTAGTAGTAGTAGTAGTATTAGTAGTAGTAGTAGCAGCAGTAGCATGATGAGTAGTAGTAGCAGTAGCAGTAGTAGTAAGATCTGATCAATGTCTTAGCAGGGGAATAGGCCAGATGTGTGTGTTCAAGTGTGTGTTCAGGTGTGTGTTAAGGTGGTGTGTGTTCAGGTGTGTGTTAAGGTGGTGTATGTGTTCAGGTGTGTGTTCAGGTGTTGTATGTGTTCAGGTGTGTGTTAAGGTGTTGTATGTGTTCAGGTGTGTGTTAAGGGGTTGTATGTGTTCAGGTGTGTGTTAAGGTGTTGTATGTGTTCAGGTGTGTGTTAAGGTGTTGTATGTGTTCAGGTGTGTGTTAAGGGGTTGTATGTGTTCAGGTGTGTGTTAAGGTGGTGTATGTGTTCAGGTGTGTGTTAAGGTGGTGTATGTGTTCAGGTGTGTGTTAAGGTGTTGTATGTGTTCAGGTGTGTGTTAAGGTGTTGTATGTGTTCAGGTGTGTGTGTTCAGGTGTTTGTGTTGTGTGTGTTCAGGTGTGTTACCTCTTGCTCTGCCAGGTGTGTGTTCAGGTGTGTGTTCAGGTGTTTGTGTTGTGTGTGTTCAGGTGTGTGTTAAGGTGTTTGTGTTGTGTGTGTTCAGGTGTATGTTCAGGTGTGTTACCTCTTGCTCTGCCAGGTGTGTGGCACACTGCAGACGATGGAGGAGAACATGAGGGCTGTGACGAAGGAGAACAGCACCAGGTAGATCAGCCCCTCCACTCCATCATAACACAACCCTGTTAGAGCCTGGACATAGTCCTGGAACACAACAATATAACACCACCCTGTTAGAGCCTGGACATAGTCCTGGAACACAATATAACACCACCCTGTTAGAGCCTGGACAGAGTCCTGGAGCACAATATAACACCACCCTGTTAGAGCCTGGACAGAGTCCTGGAACACAATATAACACCACCCTGTTAGAGCCTGGACAGAGTCCTGGAGCACAATATAACACCACCCTGTTAGAGCCTGGACAGAGTCCTGGAACACAATATAACACCACCCTGTTAGAGCCTGGACAGAGTCCTGGAACACAATATAACACCACCCTGTTAGAGCCTGGACAGAGTCCTGGAACACAATATAACACCACCCTGTTAGAGCCTGGACATAGTCCTGGAACACAATATAACACCACCCTGTTAGAGCATGGACATAGTCCTGGAACACAATATAACACCACCCTGTTAGAGCCTGGACAGAGTCCTGGAACACAATATAACACCACCCTGTTAGAGCCTGGACAGAGTCCTGGAACACAATATAACACCACCCTGTTAGAGCCTGGACATAGTCCTGGAACACAACAATATAACACCACCCTGTTAGAGCCTGGACATAGTCCTGGAACACAACAATATAACACCACCCCAGAGAAGAGAAGAGAAGAGAAGAAGAAGGGAGGAGAGGATAAGAGAAGAAGGGAGGAGAGGATAAGAGATGAGAAGAAGAGAGATAAGAGAAGAGAAGAAGAGAGGAGGATAAGAGAAGAAGAGAGGAGGATAAGAGAAGAAGAGAGGAGGATAAGAGAAGAAGAGAGGAGGATAAGAGAAGAAGAGAGGAGAGGATAAGAGAAGAAGAGAGGAGAGGATAAGAGAAGAAATGAGGAGAGGATAAGAGAAGAAGAGAGAGGATAAGTGAAGAAGAGAGGAGGATAAGAGAAGAAGAGAGGAGGATAAGAGAAGAAGAGAGGAGGATAAGAGAAGAAGAGAGGAGAGGATAAGAGAAGAAGAGAGGAGAGGATAAGAGAAGAAGAGAGGAGAGGATAAGAGAAGAAGAGAGGAGAGGATAAGAGAAGAAGAGATGAAGAGAGGATAAGTGAAGAGATGAAGAGAGGATAAGTGAAGAGATGAAGAGAGGATAAGAGAAGAAGGGAGTAGAGGATAAGAGAAGAGATGAAGAGAGGATAAGAGAAGAAGTGAGGAGAGGATAAGAGAAGAGGGAAGAGGATAAGAGATGAAGAGAGGAGAGAGAAGCGGGAGTGAGTCATTGTCATATTGAGGGTTGTTGTCAGTTGTTTGATTTGAGGAAAGAGACAGCCTGGTGGTTTGAGATCTCCCTGGTAACAACTCTTACTAGTCACGACGACACCGTTTGAAAACGGTTGAATCAAGGTGTAAAGGAGGTGGGATTTAACAAGTTTTTTCTTTCTGGACTTCAAAAAGAGGAAAGTCACTTACATTATCATGAAGGGTGAGAGGAGAGAGACAGACAGGCAGATAGAGAGAGACAGAGAGAGAGAGAGACAGAGAGAGAGAGAGAGAGAGAGAGAGAGAGCGAGACAGAGAGAGAGAGCGAGACAGAGAGAGAGAGCGAGACAGAGAGAGAGAGCGAGACAGAGAGAGAGAGCGAGACAGAGAGCGAGACAGAGAGACAGCGAGAGACAGCGAGAGAGACAGAGACAGCGAGAGAGAGAGACAGCGAGAGAGAGAGAGACAGCGAGAGAGAGACAGAGGGAGAGAGAGCGAGAGAGAGTGAGTGAGAGAGAGCGAGAGAGAGCGAGAGAGAGTAGCTACCCCACCTATAAATAATGAACAGTTGAACAGGGGGAGGGACGAAGATTGTTTTATTTATTTGAAGGAGAGGAGCTCATCCCCTCACACACACACACACTGTATCTCACCATGTGCAGGCTGCGACAGTCGACCAGAGCGGTGAGTTGATGAAGGCCAACCTCCGTAGAGTTCAACACAGTCTGAATCTGTTCCAGAGTCCCCTAGAGATCCACAGCAGAGGTTACACTCACAGACACACACACACACACACACACACACACGCATGAACACCCGCACAGGCACACACACACTTTCAAGCACAAAAACAAACACACATGAACATCAGCACACACTCCCCTACCTTGGTGGTGGGGTAATCCCGTATAGCTGACTGTAGGAGTTCTGCCACGTCATCTTGCATCTCAACCAGGGCCTTGTGACTGCCAGACAGCTTCTGCAACACACACACACACACACACGCACACGCACACGCACGCGCGCGCACACGCACAGGACTTCAGTGAAGGGCAGGACTTCAGGACTTCCTGATTAGAATGTGTGTGGAGGAGGCGGAGTCATACATGCTGGAAAGGATTTGATTGGCCACTGCTGCACCTCAGGTAATACTGCAGGATATCTGGAGAGAAACAGACACATGTTGACGTCAATAATGTATTTATTTACCCCCTTTTGCTGAATCAGGTAGATCCATTCAAATGGAAGAAGTCCTTATTTACAACAAGAAGACACAGTGTATACTATGGAGATAATAGAGTAGGGTAATGAGGAGAAACACAGTCAATATATACGAACAACTAAACAATGACAGACAGACAGACAGACAGACAGACAGACAGACATAATCTCTACCCGGCACAGCCAGAAGAGGACTGGCCACCCCACATAGCCTGGTTCCTCTCTAGGTTTCTTCCTAGGTTTTGGCTTTTCTAGGGAGTTTTTCCTAGCCACTGTGCTTCTACACCTGCATTGCTTGCTGTTTGGGGTTTTAGGCTGGGTTTCTGTACAGCACTTTGAGATATCAGCTGATGTACGAAGGGCTATATAAATAAATTTGATTTGATTTGATTTGACAGACAGACAGACAGACAGACAGACAGACAGACAGACAGACAGCTAGCGAGCGAGGATCATTCACTGTAGGTCTTCAAACCCTGCATCAGTAAATGATTAAAACTAGGACTGATAAGGAACATGAACTGTAACAGTCCACTGAGCCTCAACAACAAGACTATCAACCCCAATGTAAACACACCCACCAGGGCTTCGGTTAGACGGTATTAGCTGGCTTTTGGCTGATGTTTGTTAAACACACCCACCAGGGCTTCGGTTAGACGGTATTAGCTGGCTTTTGGCTGATGTTTGTTAAACACACCCACCAGGGCTTCGGTTAGACGGTATTAGCTGGCTTTTGGCTGATGTTTGTTAAACACACCCACCAGGGCTTCGGTTAGACGGTAATAGCTGGCTTTTGGCTGATGTTTGTTAAACACACCCACCAGGGCTTCGGTTAGACGGTATTAGCTGGCTTTTGGCTGATGTTTGTTAAACACACCCACCAGGGCTTCGGTTCGACGGTAATAGCTGGCTTTTGGCTGATGTTTGTTAAACACACCCACCAGGGCTTCGGTTAGACGGTAATAGCCGGCATTTGGCTGATATTTGTTAAACACACCCACCAGGGCTTCGGTTAGACGGTAATAGCCGGCTTTTGGCTGATATTTGTTTAACACACCCACCAGGGCTTCGGTTCGACGGTAATAGCCGGCTTTTGGCTGATATTTGTTTTTTGGAAAAGTGATAAATGAAATTGCCGCTGGAGAAGAAGAAAAACCCTGTTAAATAATAAATACTGTCTTTTCAACCTTCATTGATTGAAAGACATTTGACAGTTTATTGGTCTACAGGTTAATAATCTAGTGGAGTTTAATTGGCCTGTGTGAATATATTATTATATAATATATTACATGCTAGTTGATAATCCTAGTTATATTAGTAACCCAGACTAGATGATAATCCTAGTTATATTAGTAACCCATGCTAGTTGATGATCCTAGTTATATTAGTAACCCATGCTAGTTGATGATAATCCTAGTTATATTAGTAACCCATGCTAGTTGATGATCCTAGTTATATTAGTAACCCATGCTAGTTGATGATCCTAGTTATATTAGTAACCCAGACTAGATGATAATCCTAGTTATTTTAGTAACCCATGCTAGTTGATGATCCTAGTTATATTAGTAACCCATGCTAGTTGATGATAATCCTAGTTATATTAGTAACCCATGCTAGTTGATGATCCTAGTTATATTAGTAACCCATGCTAGTTGATGATCCTAGTTATATTAGTAACCCATGCTAGTTGATGATAATCCTAGTTATATTAGTAACCCATGCTAGTTGATGATAATCCTAGTTATATTAGTAACCCATGCTAGTTGATGATAATCCTAGTTATATTATTAACCCATGCTAGTTGATGATAATCCTAGTTATATTAGTAACCCATGCTAGTTGATAATCCTAGTTATATTAGTAACCCATGCTAGTTGACAATCCTAGTTATATTAGTAACCCCTGCTAGTTGATGATCCTAGTTATATTAGTAACCCATGCTAGTTGATGATAATCCTAGTTATATTAGTAACCCATGCTAGTTGATAATCCTAGTTATATTAGTAACCCATGCTAGTTGACAATCCTAGTTATATTAGTAACCCCTGCTAGTTGATGATCCTAGTTATATTAGTAACCCCTGCTAGTTGATGATCCTAGTTATATTAGTAACCCATGCTAGTTGATGATAATCCTAGTTATATTAGTAACCCATGCTAGTTGATAATCCTAGTTATATTAGTAACCCATGCTAGTTGACAATCCTAGTTATATTAGTAACCCCTGCTAGTTGATGATCCTAGTTATATTAGTAACCCATGCTAGTTGATGATAATCCTAGTTATATTAGTAACCCATGCTAGTTGACAATCCTAGTTATATTAGTAACCCATGCTAGTTGACAATCCTAGTTATATTAGTAACCCCTGCTAGTTGATGATCCTAGTTATATTAGTAACCCCTGCTAGTTGATGATCCTAGTTATATTAGTAACCCATGCTAGTTGATAATCCTAGTTATATTAGTAACCCATGCTAGTTGATAATCCTAGTTATATTAGTAACCCATGCTAGTTGTTGATAATCCTAGTTATATTAGTAACCCATGCTAGTTGATAATCCTAGTTATATTAGTAACCCAGACTAGTTGATGATAATCCTAGTTATATTAATAACCCATTCTAGTTATTGATAATCCTAGTAATATTAGTAACCCATGCTAGTTGATAATCCTAGTTATATTAGTAACCCAGACTAGTTGATGATAATCCTAGTTATATTAGTAACCCATGCTAGTTGTTGATAATCCTAGTTATATTAGTAACCCAGACTAGATGATAATCCTAGTTATATTAGTAACCCATGCTAGTTGATGATCCTAGTTATATTAGTAACCCATGCTAGTTGATGATAATCCTAGTTATATTAGTAACCCATGCTAGTTGATGATAATCCTAGTTATTTTAGTAACCCATGCTAGTTGATGATAATCCTAGTTATATTAGTAACCCATGCTAGTTGATGATAATCCTAGTTATTTTAGTAACCCATGCTAGTTGATGATAATCCTAGTTATATTAGTAACCCATGCTAGTTGTTGATAATCCTAGTTATATTAGTAACCCATGCCAGTTGATGATCCTAGTTATATTAGTAACCCATGCTAGTTGATGATAATCCTAGTTATATTAGTAACCCATGCTAGTTGATAAAACAATCCTAGTTATATTAGTAACCCATGCTAGTTGATGATAATCCTAGTTATATTAGTAACGCATGCTAGTTGATGATAATCCTAGTTATATTAGTAACCCATGCTAGTTGATAATCCTAGTTATATTAGTAACCCATGCTAGTTGATAATACTAGTTATATTAGTAACCCATGCTAGTTGATAATACTAGTTATATTAGTAACCCATGCTAGTTGATAATCTTAGTTACAGTGCCTTGCGAAAGTATTCGGCCCCCTTGAACTTTGCGACCTTTTGCCACATTTCAGGCTTCAAACATAAAGATATACAACTGTATTTTTGTTGTGAAGAATCAACAACAAGTTGGACACAATCATTAAGTGGAACGACATTTATTGGATATTTCAAACTTTTTTAACAAATCAAAAACTGAAAAATTGGGCGTGCAAAATGATTCAGCCCCCTTAAATTAATACTTTGTAGCGCCACCTTTTGCTGCGATTACAGCTGTAAGTCGCTTGGGGTATGTCTCTATCAGTTTTGCACATCGAGAGACTGAAATTTTTTCCCATTCCTCCTTGCAAAACAGCTCAAGCTCAGTGAGGTTGGATGGAGAGCATTTGTGTACAGCAGTTTTCAGTTCTTTCCACAGATTCTCGATTGGATTCAGGTCTGGACTTTGACTTGGCCATTCTAACACCTGGATATGTTTATTTTTGAACCATTCCATTGTAGATTTTGCTTTATGTTTAGGATCATTGTCTTGTTGGAAGACAAATCTCCGTCCCAGTCTCAGGTCTTTTGCAGACTCCATCAGGTTTTCTTCCAGAATGGTCCTGTATTTGGCTCCATCCATCTTCCCATCAATTTTAACCATCTTCCCTGTCTCTGCTGAAGAAAAGCAGGCCCAAACCATGATGCTGCCACCACCATGTTTGACAGTGGGTATGGTGTGTTCAGGGTGATGAGCTGTGTTGCTTTTACGCCAAACATAACGTTTTGCATTGTTGCCAAAAAGTTCAATTTTGGTTTCATCTGACCAGAGCACCTTCTTCCACATGTTTGGTTGTCTCCCAGGTGGCTTGTGGCAAACTTTAAACGACACTTTTTATGGATATCTTTAAGAAATGGCTTTCTTCTTGCCACTCTTCCATAAAGGCCAGATTTGTGCAATATACGACTGATTGTTGTCCTATGGACAGAGTCTCCCACCTCAGCTGTAGATCTCTGCAGTTCATCCAGAGTGATCATGGGCCTCCAGTCTGCATCTCTGATCAGTCTTCTCCTTGTATGAGCTGAAAGTTTAGAGGGACGGCCAGGTCTTGGTAGATTTGCAGTGGTCTGATACTCCTTCCATTTCAATATTATCGCTTGCACAGTGCTCCTTGGGATGTTTAAAGCTTGGGAAATCTTTTTGTATCCAAATCCGGCTTTAAACTTCTTCACAACAGTATCTCGGACCTGCCTGGTTTGTTCCTTGTTCTTCATGATGCTCTCTGCGCTTTTAACGGACCTCTGAGACTATCACAGTGCAGGTGCATTTATACGGAGACTTGATTACATACAGGTGGATTGTATTTATCATCTTTAGTCATTTAGGTCAACATTGGATCATTCAGAGATCCTCACTGAACTTCTGGAGAGAGTTTGCTGCACTGAAAGTAAAGGGGGCTGAATAATTTTGCACGCCCAATTTTTCAGGTTTTGATTTGTTAAAAAAGTTTGAAATATCCAATAAATGCCGTTCCACTTCATGATTGTGTCCCACTTGTTGTTGATTCTTCACAAAAAAATACAGTTTTATATCTTTATGTTTGAAGCCTGAAATGTGGCAAAAGGTCGCAAAGTTCAAGGGGGCCGAATACTTTCGCAAGGCACTGTATATTAGTAACCTATGCTAGTTGATGATAATCCTAGTTATATTAGTAACCCATGCTAGTTGATGATAATCCTAGTTATATTAGTAACCCATGCTAGTTGATGATAATCCTAGTTATTTTAGTAACCCATGCTAGTTGATGATAATCCTAGTTATATTATGGGTCCGATCATTTCTAAAATATCCGGTAATTTAAAATGCTGTCAATGGAATGTCCGACACCACATTTTCCAAGGGGTAACCTGGAGACACAGCCAGGTGGAGAGGGAGGAGGAAGGGGAGAGAGGGGTAACCTGGTAACCTAACAGCCAGGTGGAGAGGGAGGAGGAAGGGGAGAGAGGGGTAACCTGGTAACCTAACAGCCAGGTGGAGAGGGAGGAGGAAGGGGGAGAAAGGGAAAGAGAGGGGTAGAGAGAGAAAGGTTCTCTGAAAGGTTGACCACTGAAGAACTTTGATCTTCAAAACGGAGGGAGGGAGGGGAGGAAGGAGGGAGGGAGGGAGGGAGGGAGGGAGGGAGGGAGGGAGGGAAGGAGGAGGGAGGGGAGGGAGGGAGGGAGGGAGGGAGAATAATAATAATCTCACTGGATGATAAGGAGGATAGGCCGATGATAAGGAGGAGGCCGATAATAAGGAGGATGCCGATAATAAGGAGGAGGCCGATAATAATAAGGAGGAGGCCGATAATAAGGAGGAGGCCGATGATAAGGAGGAGGCCGATAATAAGGAGGAGGCGGATAATAAGGAGGAGGCCGATGATAAGGAGGAGGCCGATAATAAGGAGGAGGCCGATGATAAGGAGGAGGCCGATAATAAGGAGGATGCCGATAATAAGGAGGATGCCGATAATAAGGAGGAGGCCGATAATAAGGAGGAGGCGATAATAAGGAGGAGGAGGTCGATAATAAGGAGGAGGTCGATAATAAGGAGGATGCCGATAATAAGGAGGAGGCCGATAATAAGGAGGCCGATAATAAGGAGGAGGCGATAATAAGGAGGAGGAGGCCCGATAATAAGGAGGAGGCCGATAATAAGGAGGAGGCCGATAATAAGGAGGAGGCCGATAATAAGGAGGAGGCGATAATAAGGAGGAGGAGGTCGATAATAAGGAGGAGGCCGATAATAAGGAGGAGGTCGATAATAAGGAGGAGGCCGATAATAAGGAGGAGGTCGATAATAAGGAGGAGGCCGATAATAAGGAGGAGGTCGATAATAAGGAGGAGGCCGATAATAAGGAGGAGGCCGATAATAAGGAGGAGGCGATAATAAGGAGGAGGCGATAATAAGGAGGAGGAGCGATAATAAGGAGGAGGCCCGATGATAAGGAGGAGGCGGAGGCGATAATAAGGAGGAGGCGATAATAAGGAGGAGGCCCGATAATAAGGAGGATGCCGATAATAAGGAGGAGGCCCGATAATAAGGAGGAGGCCGATAATAAGGAGGAGGCCGATAATAAGGAGGAGGCCCGATAATAAGGAGGAGGCCGGATAATAAATAAGGAGGAGGCCGATAATAAGGAGGAGGGCGATAATAAGGAGGAGGCGATAATAAGGAGGAGGCGATAATAAGGAGGAGGCCGATAATAAGGAGGAGGCGGATAATAAGGAGGAGGCGGATAATAAGGAGGAGGCGATAATAAGGAGGATGCCGATAATAAGGAGGTGGCCCGATAATAAGGAGGAGGCCGATAATAAGGAGGAGGCGATAATAAGGAGGAGGCAATAATAAGGAGGAGGCGATAATAAGGAGGAGGCCGATAATAAGGAGGAGGCGGATAATAAGGAGGAGGCGATAATAAGGAGGATGCCGATAATAAGGAGGTGGCCCGATAATAAGGAGGAGGCCGATAATAAGGAGGAGGCGATAATAAGGAGGAGGAGCGATAATAAGGAGGAGGCGATAATAAGGAGGAGGCCGATAATAAGGAGGGGAGGCGGATAATAAGGAGGAGGCGATAATAAGGAGGATGCCGATAATAAGGAGGTGGCCCGATAATAAGGAGGAGGCCGATAATAAGGAGGAGGCGATAATAAGGAGGAGGCGATAATAAGGAGGAGACCGATAATAAGGAGGAGGCGATAATAAGGAGGAGGCCGATAATAAGGAGGAGGCCGATAATAAGGAGGAGGCCGATAATAAGGAGGAGCCGATAATAAGGAGGAGGCCGATAATAAGGAGGAGGCGATAATAAGGAGGAGGAGGCCCGATAATAAGGAGGATGCCGATAATAAGGAGGATGCCGATAATAAGGAGGAGGCCGATAATAAGGAGGAGGCCGATAATAAGGAGGAGGCGATAATAAGGAGGAGGAGGCGATAATAAGGAGGAGGAGGCCCGATAATAAGGAGGAGGCCGATAATAAGGAGGAGGCCGATAATAAGGAGGAGGCCCGATAATAAGGAGGAGGCCGATAATAAGGAGGAGGCGATAATAAGGAGGAGGCGATAATAAGGAGGAGGCGATAATAAGGAGGAGGCGGATAATAAGGAGGAGGCGGATAATAAGGAGGAGCCGATAATAAGGAGGAGGCGATAATAAGGAGAAGGCGATAATAAGGAGGAGGCCGATAATAAGGAGGAGGCCCGATAATAAGGAGGAGGCCGATAATAAGGAGGAGGCGATAATAAGGAGGAGGCGATAATAAGGAGGAGGCCGATAATAAGGAGGAGGCCGATAATAAGGAGGAGGCAATAATAAGGAGGAGGAGGCCGATAATAAGGAGGAGGCCGATAATAAGGAGGAGGCCGATAATAAGGAGGAGGCCGATAATACGATAATAAGGAGGAGGCCGATAATAAGGAGGAGGCCGATAATAAGGAGGAGGCCGATAATAAGGAGGAGGCGATAATAAGGAGGAGGAGGCCGATAATAAGGAGGAGGCCGATAATAAGGAGGTGCCGATAATAAGGAGGAGGCCGATAATAAGGAGGAGGCGATAATAAGGAGGCCGATAATAAGGAGGAGGCCGATAATAAGGAGGAGGCCGATAATAAGGAGGAGGCCGATAATAAGGAGGTGCCGATAATAAGGAGGAGGCCGATAATAAGGAGGAGGCGATAATAAGGAGGAGGAGGCCCAATAATAATAAGGAGGCCGATAATAAGGAGGAGGCCGATAATAAGACAATAGCTTGAATGAAAAGATGAAGGATACACACACAGTCAGGAGAGAGAAGAGTTGCTGGAGTGTTAAGCTGCCACAGAGACAGATAGCAAACTGTCAATCATATAGACTCCCTACTGGAACACACACACAGTGGAGAGAACATCATATAGACTCCCTACTGGAACACACACAGTGGAGAGAACATCATATAGACTCCCTACTGGAACACACACAGTGGAGAGAACATCATATAGATTCCCTACTGGAACACACATAGTGGAGAGAACATCATATAGACTCCCTACTGGAACACACACAGTGGAGAGAACATCATATAGACTCCCTACTGGAACACACACACAGTGGAGAGAACATCATATAGACTCCCTACTGGAACACAAACAGTGGAGAGAACATCATATAGACTCTCTACTGGAACACACACAGTGGAGAGAACATCATATAGACTCCCTACTGGAACACACACACAGTGGAGAGAACATCATATAGACTCCCTACTGGAACACACACAGTGGAGAGAACATCATATAGACTCCCTACTGGAACACACACACAGTGGAGAGAACATCATATAGACTCCCTACTGGAACACACACACAGTGGAGAGAACATCATATAGACTCCCTACTGGAACACACATAGTGGAGAGAACATCATATAGACTCCCTACTGGAACACACACACAGTGGAGAGAACATCATATAGACTCCCTACTGGAACACACACAGTGGAGAGAACATCATATAGACTCCCTACTGGAACACACACAGTGGAGAGAACATCATATAGACTCCCTACTGGAACACACACACAGTGGAGAGAACATCATATAGACTCCCTACTGGAACACACACAGTGGAGAGAACATCATATAGACTCCCTACTGGAACATACACAGTGGAGAGAACATCATATAGACTCCCTACTGGAACATACACAGTGGAGAGAACATCATATAGACTCCCTACTGGAACACACACACAGTGGACAGAACATCATATAGACTCCCTACTGGAACATACACAGTGGAGAGAACATCATATAGACTCCCTACTGGAACACACACACAGTGGAGAGAACATCATATAGACTCCCTACTGGAACACACACACAGTGGAGAGAACATCATATAGACTCCCTACTGGAACATACACACAGTGGAGAGAACATCATATAGACTCCCTACTGGAACACACACACAGTGGAGAGAACATCATATAGACTCCCTACTGGAACACACACACAGTGGACAGAACATCATATAGACTCCCTACTGGAACACACACACAGTGGACAGAACATCATATAGACTCCCTACTGGAACACACACACACACACACAGTGGGATAACATCATATAGACTCCCTACTGGAACACACACAGTGGAGAGAACATCATATAGACTCCCTACTGGAACACACACACAGTGGAGAGAACATCATATAGACTCCCTACTGGAACACACACAGTGGAGAGAACATCATATAGACTCCCTACTGGAACACACACAGTGGAGAGAACATCATATAGACTCCCTACTGGAACACACACACAGTGGAGAGAACATCATATAGACTCCCTACTGGAACACACACACAGTGGACAGAACATCATATAGACTCCCTACTGGAACACACACACAGTGGAGAGAACATCATATAGACTCCCTACTGGAACACACACACAGTGGACAGAACATCATATAGACTCCCTACTGGAACACACACACAGTAGAGAGAACATCATATAGACTCCCTACTGGAACACACACACAGTGGACAGAACATCATATAGACTCCCTACTGGAATACACACACAGTAGAGAGAACATCATATAGACTCCCTACTGGAACACACACACACACACAGTGGAGAGAACATCATATAGACTCCCTACTGGAACACACACACAGTGGAGAGAACATCATATAGACTCCCTACTGGAACACACACACACACAGTGGGAGAACATCATATAGACTCCCTACTGGAACACACACACAGTGGAGAGAACAGAGGTTGACCTGTCTGTCAAAAAGATGGAACCCAGAGGACGGAGATCCATCCATCCATCCAAACCATCCATCCATCCAAACCATCCATCCATCCCTCCATCCAAACCATCCATCCATCCCTCCATCCATCC
>NW_027011440.1:302500-307500 GCF_036934945.1 Oncorhynchus masou masou | reverse complement strand
GAGAGAGAGAGAGAGACAGAGAGAGAGAGAGACAGAGAGAGGGACAGAGAGAGGGAGAGAGAGAGAGACAGAGAGAGAGAGGGAGAGAGACAGAGAGAGGGACAGAGAGAGAGAGGGGAATTAACACCTTATAAATGTTCAACCCTGTGAAATCACTGTGTGTAAAACAACGTGGGGTTGAGTCAGAGACATGTAACACACAACCTGTGAAATGTGAGTCATGCACACAAGATGGTCTTAATGTGTCCTCACTCCCACTCTGTCAATCTCTCTCTCACCCTCTCTCTCTCTCTCTCTCTCTCGCTCTCTCCTACCCTCTCTCTCTCTCACCCCCTCTCTCTCTCTCTCTCTCTCTCTCGCTCTCTCCTACCCTCTCTTGCTCTCTTCTACGCTCTCTCTCTCCTACGCTCTCTTGTTCTCTCCTACACTCTCTCTCTCCTATCCTCTCTCGCTTTCTCTCCTACCCTCTCTTGCTCTCTCCTACACTCTCTCTCGCTCTTTCAATCTCATTATCTCTCTCACTCCCACCGTCCATCTCTCTTTCCTTTCTTCTCTCATCATGTCCTGACTCCACAACTCTCCTCTTCTCACTGCCTTTTCTCTCCCTCTAATCATCCCTCGGTCTACCAGCCTAAACTCCTCTCTCCCTCTAATCATCCCTCGCTCTACCAGCCTAAACTCCTCTCTCCCTCTAATCATCCCTTGCTCTACCAGCCTAAACTCCTCTCTCCCTCTAATCATCCCTCGCTCTACCAGCCTAAACTCCTCTCTCCCTCTAATCATCCCTCGCTCTACCAGCCTAAACTCCTCTCTCCCTCTAGTCATCCCTCGCTCTACCAGCCTAAAGTCCTCTCTCCCTCTAATCATCCCTCGCTCTTCCAGCCTAAACTCCTCTCTCCCTCTAATCATCCCTCGCTGTACCAGCCTAAACTCCTCTCTCCCTCTAATCATCCCTCGCTCTACCAGCATAAACTACTCTCTCCCTCTAATCATCCCTCGCTCTACCAGCCTAAACTCCAGAGTTTAACTGACATCCAGAGTTCTCTGTGGTCGTCATGTGGTGTGGCTCACCCAATCAGAGTGCCTTTAGAGTTGCGTATCAGTCCAAACAGAACCAGCAGACAGATCAGAACATCAAACAGCAGCAGAGTCAGGTATACCAGCCACCTGAAAATATATAACACAATATATAACACAATATATAACACAATATATAACACTATACCAGCCACCTGAAAATATATAACACAATATATAACACAATATATAACACTATATATAACACTATACCAGCCACCTGAAAATATATAACACAATATATAACACAATATAGAAACACAATATATAACACTATACCAGCCACCTGAAAATATATAACACAATATATAACACAACATATAACACTATACCAACCACCTGAAAATATATAACACAATATATAACACAATATATAACACTATACCAGCCACCTGAAAATATATAACACAATATATAACACAACATATAACACTATACCAACCACCTGAAAATATATAACACAATATATAACACAATATATAACACAATATATAACACTATACCAGCCACCTGGAAATATATAACACAACATATAACACAATATATATCACTATACCAACCACCTGGAAATATATAACACAATATATAACACAATATATAACACTATACCAACCACCTGGAAATATATAACACAATATATAACACAATACATATAACACAACATATAACACAATATATAACACTATACCAGCCACCTGGAAATATATAACACAATATATAACACTATATATATCACTATACCAGCCACCAGGAAATATATAACACAATATATAACACTATACCAGCCACCTGAAAATATATAACACTACATATAACACTATATATAACACTATACCAGCCACCTGGAAATATATAACACAATATATAACACAATATATAACACTATACCAGCCACCTGGAAATATATAACACAATATATAACACTATACCAGCCACCTGAAAATATATAACACTACATATAACACTATATATAACACTATACCAGCCACCTGGAAATATATAACACAATATATAACACAATATATAACACTATACCAGCCACCTGGAAATATATAACACAACATATAACACAATATATATCACTATACCAACCACCTGGAAATATATAACACAATATATAACACAATATATAACACTATACCAACCACCTGGAAATATATAACACAATATATAACACAATACATATAACACAACATATAACACAATATATAACACTATACCAGCCACCTGGAAATATATAACACAATATATAACACTATATATAACACTATACCAACCACCTGGAAATATATAACACTATATATAAAACACTATATACAACACTATATATAACACAATATATATGTCACGCCTTGGTCTTAGTATTGTGTGTTTTAGTTTATTAGTTAGTCAGACCAGGGTGTGACATGGGGTTATTATGTATTGTAGTTTCATATTGGGGTTTGTAGTAGTTGGGATTGTAGTTGATTAGGGGTGTGTGTGTTTATTAGGTTGGCTGCCTGAGGCGGTTCTCAATCGGAGTCAGGTGCTTCTAACGCTGATTGGGAACCGTATTTAGGTAGCCTGATTTCGCTTTGCATTTCGTGGGTGATTGTTCCTGTCTCTGTGTAGGTAGCACCAGTCAGGCTGTATTAGGTTTTGTTCTGTTTGTTGTTTTTTTGTATTTATTTAAGTTATTCGTGTTAGTCCGTTCGTTTTGTCTTCACTAATAAACATGAGTAACATACACGCTGCATTTCGGTCCGACTCTCCTTCAACAACAAAAGAACGCCGTTACAATATAACACTATACCAACCACCTGGAAATATATAACACAATATATAACACTATATATAACACTATATATAACACTATATATAACACTATACCAACCACCTGGAAATATATAACACAATATATAACACTATATATAACACAATATATAACACTATACCAGCCACCTGAAAATATATCACACAATATATAACACAATATATAACACTATATATAACACAATATATAACACTATACCAGCCACCTGAAAATATATAACACAATATATAACACAATATACAAAACTATATATAATAGAGTCAGGTACAAATATATAATATAACACAACATATAAGATAATATATAAGACAATATATAACACAATATATAACACAATATATAAGACTATATATAAGAGGAAGGCAGGTCTCGTCCAGCAGATGGAACTATAATACTAACCCTGTATGGTACAGACAGTATATAAGAGGAAGGCAGGTCTCGTCCAGCAGATGGAACTATAATACTAACCCTGTATGGTACAGACAGTATATAAGAGGAAGGCAGGTCTAGTCCAGCAGATGGAACTATAATACTAACCCTGTATGGTACAGACAGTATATAAGAGGAAGGCAGGTCTAGTCCAGCAGATGGAACTATAATACTAACCCTGTATGGTACAGACAGTATATAAGAGGAAGGCAGGTCTAGTCCAGCAGATGGAACTGTAATGTATGGTACAGACAGTATATAAGAGGAAGGCAGGTCTAGTCCAGCAGATGGAACTATAATACTAACCCTGTATGGTACAGACAGTATATAAGAGGAAGGCAGGTCTAGTCCAGCAGATGGAACTGTAATACCAACCCTGTATGGTATAGACAGTATATAAGAGGAAGGCAGGTCTAGTCCAGCAGATGGAACTATAATACTAACCCTGTATGGTACAGACAGTATATAAGAGGAAGGCAGGTCTAGTCCAGCAGATGGAACTGTAATGTATGGTACAGACAGTATATAAGAGGAAGGCAGGTCTAGTCCAGCAGATGGAACTATAATACTAACCCTGTATGGTACAGACAGTATATAAGAGGAAGGCAGGTCTAGTCCAGCAGATGGAACTGTAATACCAACCCTGTATGGTACAGACAGTATATAAGAGGAAGGCAGGTCTAGTCCAGCAGATGGAACTCTAATACTAACCCTGTATGGTATAGACAGTATATAAGAGGAAGGCAGGTCTAGTCCAGCAGATGGAACTGTAATACCAACCCTGTGTGGTACATGTATACAGGTGTAACTCACCTGTACCAGTCAAAGGCTTCCGTCTTGAAGGCCAGGTCTTCTAGGGAGATGTCAGCGTTTCCCCAGAAGGGGATGTCCACCATGAGTCTGACCAGCTCATCCAGCTGACCCTGGAGCTTCTGGACGATGGACACGTAGTCAGTCTGTTCCGAGTAGACCGTCTCCAACTGGACCAGACCTCCTTCCACTGTCTGGTTCAGAGACACGGCGCTGTCCGTCACCTACAGAGAGAGAGAGAGACACATTTGTGAGTGTTTTTTTAGAATCTGGAGGAGAGGTAGGACGACAGTGGAGGGATGTTAGCCCTTAGTGTGGTAGGATGAAAGTGGAGGGATGGTAGCCCTTAGTGTGGTAGGACGACAGTGGAGGGATGTTAGCCCTTAGTGTGGTAGGATGAAATTGGAGAGACGTTAGCCCTTAGTGTGGTAGGATGAAATTGGAGGGATGTTAGCCCTTAGTGTGGTAGGACGAAAGTGGAGGGATGTTAGAGCTCTGTGCGGTAGGATGAAAGTGGAGGGATGTTAGCCCTTAGTGTGGTCGGATGAAAGTGGAGGGATGTTAGCCCTTAGTGTGGTAGGATGAAATTGGAGGGATGTTAGCCCTTAGTGTGGTAGGATGAAATTGGAGGGACGTAAGCCCTTAGTGTAGTAGGATGAAAGTGGAGGGATGTTAGCCCTTAGTGTGGTAGGATGAAATTGGAGGGATGTTAGCCCTTAGTGTGGTAGGATGAAAGTGGAGGCATGTTAGCCCTCAGTGTGGTAGGATGAAAGTGGGGGGATGTTAGCCCTTAGTGTGGTAGGATGAAATTGGAGGGATGTTAGCGCTCTGTGCGGTAGGATGAAATTGGAGGGATGTTAGCGCTCTGTGT
>NW_027011440.1:290000-300000 GCF_036934945.1 Oncorhynchus masou masou | reverse complement strand
GGGTCGCCAGACCACACATAATGTGATTATTCTGCAGCTCTGGCTCCAACACACACACACACACACACACACACACACACACACACACACACACACACACACACACACACACACACACACACACACACACACACACACACACACAGTTCTCTCCCTCCATCCCTTGCCCCTCTTTTCTCATGCTGTCCCCCTTCTCCCCCTCTCTCTAAACAACAGCCTCACTCACATGGACTGACACCACACACACACACCACACCACACACTGCTTTGTTCAGGGGACCAGTGGGTTAACTGCCTGGTTCAGAGGAACAGTGGGTTAACTGCCTTGTTCAGAGGAACAGTGGGTTAACTGCCTTGTTCAGGGGAACAGTGGGTTAACTGCCTTGTTCAGAGGAACAGTGGGTTAACTGCCTTGTTCAGGGGAACAGTGGGTTAACTGCCTTGTTCAGGGGAACAGTGGGGTTAACTGCCTTGCTCAGGGGAACAGTGGGTTAACTGCCTTGTCCAGGGGAACAGTGGGTTAACTGCCTTGTTCAGAGGAACAGTGGGTTAACTGCCTTGTTCAGGGGAACAGTGGGTTAACTGCCTTGTTCAGGGGAACAGTGGGTTAACTGCCTTGTTCAGAGGAACAGTGGGTTAACTGCCTTGTTCGGGGGAACAGTGGGTTAACTGCCTAGTTCAGGGGAACAGTGGGTTAACTGCCTTGTTCAGGGGAACAGTGGGTTAACTGCCTTGTTCAGGGGCAGAACGACAGATTTTTACCTTGTCAGTAGGCTACCTGCCGGTGATCACACACACATCAGAGAGAGTGATCACACACATCAGAGAGAGAGTGATCACACACACATCAGAGAGAAGGTGATCACACACATCAGAGAGAAGGTGATCACACACACATCAGTGAGATAGTGATCACACACACACATCAGAGAGAGAGTGATCACACACACACATCAGAGAGAGAGTGATCACACACACACACATCAGAGAGAAGGTGATCACACACACATCAGAGAGAGAGTGATCACACACACACATCAGAGAGAGAGTGATCACACACACACACATCAGAGAGAAGGTGACCACACACACATCAGAGAGAGTGATCACACACACATCAGAGAGAGTGATCACACACACACACATCAGAGAGAAGGTGATCACACACACATCAGAGAGAAGGTGATCACACACATCAGAGAGAAGGTGATCACACACACATCAGTGAGAGAGTGATCACACACACACATCAGAGAGAAGGTGATCACACACATCAGAGAGAAGGTGATCACACACATCAGAGAGAAGGTGATCACACACACACATCAGAGAGAGGGTGATCACACACATCAGAGAGAAGGTGATCACACACACACATCAGAGAGAGGGTGATCACACATCAGAGAGAGGGTGATCACACATCAGAGAGAAGGTGATCACACACACATCAGAGAGAGTGATCACACACATCAGAGAGAAGGTGATCACACACACATCAGAGAGAGGGTGATCACACACACATCAGAGAGAAGGTGATCACACACACATCAGAGAGAAGGTGATCACACACACATCAGAGAGAGGGTGATCACACACACATCAGAGAGAAGGTGATCACACACACATCAGAGAGAGGGTGATCACACACACATCAGAGAGAAGGTGATCACACATCAGAGAGAAGGTGATCACACACATCAGAGAGAAGGTGATCACACACACATCAGAGAGGGTGATCACACATCAGAGAGAGGGGTGATCACACATCAGAGAGAAGGTGATCACACACACATCAGAGAGTGATCACACACATCAGAGAGAAGGTGATCACACACACATCAGAGAGAGGGTGATCACACACACATCAGAGAGAAGGTGATCACACATCAGAGAGAAGGTGATCACACACATCAGAGAGAAGGTGATCACACACACACATCAGAGAGAGGGTGATCACACATCAGAGAGAGGGTGATCACACATCAGAGAGAAGGTGATCACACACACATCAGAGAGAGTGATCACACACATCAGAGAGAAGGTGATCACACACACATCAGAGAGAGGGTGATCACACACACATCAGAGAGAAGGTGATCACACACACATCAGAGAGAAGGTGATCACACACACATCAGAGAGAAGGTGATCACACACACATCAGAGAGAGGGTGATCACACACACATCAGAGAGAAGGTGATCACACACACATCAGAGAGAGGGTGATCACACACACATCAGAGAGAAGGTGATCACACATCAGAGAGAAGGTGATCACACACATCAGAGAGAAGGTGATCACACACATCAGAGAGAAGGTGATCACACACACACATCAGAGAGAGGGTGATCACACACATCAGAGAGAAGGTGATCACACACACACATCAGAGAGAGGGTGATCACACATCAGAGAGAGGGTGATCACACATCAGAGAGAAGGTGATCACACACATCAGAGAGAGAGTGATCACACACACATCAGAGAGAGGGTGATCACACACAGAGAGAGTCATCACACACACATCAGAGAGAGGGTGATCACACACATCAGAGAGAGGGTGATCACACACAGAGAGAGTCATCACACACACATCAGAGAGAGGGTGATCACACACATCAGAGAGAGAGTGATCACACACACATCAGAGAGAGGGTGATCACACACAGAGAGAGTCATCACACACACATCAGAGAGAGGGTGATCACACACATCAGAGAGAGAGTGATCACACACACATCAGAGAGAAGGTGATCACACACACACATCAGAGAGAGGGTGATCACACACAGAGAGAGTCATCACACACACATCAGAGAGAGAGTGATCACACACACATCAGAGAGAGAGTGATCACACACACATCAGAGAGAGGGTGATCACACACACATCAGAGAGAGGGTGATCACACACACATCAGAGAGAGGGTGATCACACACAGAGAGAGTCATCACACACACATCAGAGAGAGGGTGATCACACACATCAGAGAGGTTGATCCTCCTCACTAACCAGTCCTCTGTTTGCCTCTGTCTGTAATCATGTCTTCTATAGGTTAACTGTCTGTAATAATGTCTTCTATAGGTTAACTGTCTGTAATAATGTCTTCTATAGGTTAACTGTCTGTAATAATGTCTTCTATAGGTTAACTGTCTGTAATAATGCCCTCACACATTTAGAACCATCAGTATAGCACTTCATTCTACGCCATTAACTACACTACCCCCTGTTAAACCCTGTGTGTGTGTGTGTGTGTGTGTGTGTGTGTGTGTGTGTGTGTGTGTGTGTGTGTGTGTGTGTGTGTGTGTGTGTGTGTGTGTGTGTGTGTGTGTGTGTCTGTGTCTGTGTCTGTGTGTGTGTGTGCGTCTGTGTCTGTGTCCACCCATTAAAAGAGTTCTGTGGTTTAATCAGAGTTCTATGATGGACCTCATATTGTTATACCACAGAGATGTAGGGAGGGAGGGAGGGAGGGAGGGAGAGAGGGAGAGAGGGAGGCAGGAATGCATATGCTAGACAATGGAAGGAAGAGGGAGGGAGAATCAAACAAATTCTCTCCCTCTCTCTTTCTCTCTTTAAGCTCTCTCCCTCACTCCGTTTATTCTCCCTGTTCTAATGCCTCCTTCTACCAGAGGATTTAATGACTTCCTCCATCCGCTTAGAGAGGGAGGGAGAGGAGAGATGGGGAGAGAGAGGAGAGATGGGGAGAGAGGGGAGATGGGAGAGAGAGGAGAGATGGGAGAGAGAGGAGAGATGGGAGAGAGAGGAGAGATGGGAGAGAGAGGAGAGATGGGGAGGGAGAGGAGAGATGGGAGAGAGAGGAGAGATGGGAGAGAGAGATGTCTTCTATGGGGAGGGAGAGGAGAGATGGGAGAGAGAGGAGAGATGGGGAGAGAGAGGAGAGATGGGGAGAGAGAGGAGAGATGGGGAGAGAGAGGAGAGATGGGAGAGAGAGAGGAGAGATGGGAGAGAGAGAGGAGAGAGAGGAGAGATGGGAGAGAGAGGAGAGATGGGAGAGAGAGAGGAGAGATGGGAGAGAGAGAGGAGAGATGGGAGAGAGAGAGGAGAGATGGGAGAGAGAGGAGAGATGGGAGAGAGAGGAGAGATGGGAGAGAGAGGAGAGATGGGAGAGAGAGAGGAGAGATGGGAGAGAGAGGAGAGATGGGAGAGAGAGAGAGAGTTAGAGATGGGAGAGAGAGGAGAGATGGGAGAGAGGTTAGATGGGAGAGAAGAGATGGGAGATGTAGAGATGGGGAGGGAGAGGAGAGATGGGAGAGAGAGGATGGGGAGAGAGAGAGGATGGGGAGAGAGGGAGAGATGGGAGAGAGAGGAGAGATGGGAGAGAGAGGGGAGATGGGAGAGAGATGAGAGATGGGAGAGAGATTGGGAGAGAAAGGAGAGATGGGAGAGAGAGGAGAGATGGGAGAGAGAGGAGAGATGGGGAGGGAGAGGAGAGATGGGAGAGAGAGGAGAGATGGGAGAGAGAGGAGAGATGGGGAGGGAGAGGAGAGATGGGAGAGAGGGAGAGATGGGGAGAGAGAGGAGACTGGGAGAGAGAGGAGAGATGGGAGAGAGGGAGAGATGGGAGAGAGGGAGAGATGGGGAGGGAGAGGAGAGATGGGAGAGAGAGGAGAGATGGGGAGAGAGAGGAGAGATGGGGAGAGAGAGGAGAGATGGGGAGAAAGAGGAGAGATGGGAGAGAGAGGAGAGATGGGGAGAGAGAGGAGAGATGGGAGAGAGAGGAGAGATGGGGAGAGAGAGGAGAGATGGGAGGGAGAGGAGAGATGGGAGGGAGAGGAGAGATGGGAGAGAGAGTTAGATGGGAGAGAGAGGAGAGATGGGAGAGAGTAGGATCATGGGAGAGAGGAGGGAGAGATGGGAGAGAGGGAGAGATGGGAGAGAGAGAGGAGAGATGGGAGAGAGAGGAGAGATGGGAGAGAGAGAGAGAGAGAGAGACGAGAGATGGGAGAGAGAGGAGAGATGGGAGAGAGAGGAGAGATGGGAGAGAGAGGAGAGATGGGAGAGAGAGGAGAGATGGGGAGGGAGAGGAGAGATGGGAGAGAGAGGAGAGTTGGGGAGAGAGAGGAGAGATGGGGAGAGAGAGGAGAGATGGGAGAGAGAGGAGAGATGGGAGAGAGAGGGGAGATGGGAGAGAGATGAGAGATGGGAGAGATTGGGAGAGAGAGGAGAGATGGGAGAGAGAGGAGAGATGGGAGAGAGAGAGGAGAGATGGGGAGGGAGAGGAGAGATGGGAGAGAGGGAGAGATGGGAGAGAGAGGAGAGATGGGGAGGGAGAGGAGAGATGGGAGAGAGAGGAGAGATGGGGAGAGAGAGGAGAGATGGGAGAGAGAGGAGAGATGGGAGAGAGAGGAGAGATGGGAGAGAGAGGAGAGATGGGGAGGGAGAGGAGAGATGGGAGAGAGATGGAGAGATGGGGAGAGAGAGGAGAGATGGGAGAGAGAGGAGAGATGGGGAGAAAGAGGAGAGATGGGAGAGAGAGGAGAGATGGGGAGAGAGAGGAGAGATGGGAGAGAGAGGAGAGATGGGGAGAGAGAGGAGAGATGGGAGGGAGAGGAGAGATGGGAGGGAGAGGAGAGATGGGAGAGAGAGAGGAGAGATGGGAGAGAGAGGAGAGATGGGAGAGAGAGAGGAGAGATGGGAGAGAGAGGAGAGATGGGAGAGAGAGGAGAGATGGGAGAGAGAGAGGAGAGATGGGAGAGAGAGGAGAGATGGGAGAGAGAGAGAGAGAGAGATGGGAGAGAGAGGAGAGATGGGAGAGAGGGAGAGATGGGAGAGAGAGGAGAGATGGGAGAGAGAGGAGAGATGGGGAGGGAGAGGAGAGATGGGAGAGAGAGAGAGATGGAGAGAGAGGAGAGATGGGGAGAGAAAGGAGAGATGGGAGAGAGAGGGAGAGATGGGAGAGAGAGGGGAGATGGGAGAGAGATGAGAGATGGGAGAGAGATTGAGAGAGAGGAGAGATGGGAGAGAGAGGAGAGATGGGAGAGAGAGGAGAGATGGGGAGGGAGAGGAGAGATGGGAGAGAGAGGAGAGATGGGAGAGAGAGGAGAGATGGGGAGGGAGAGGAGAGATGGGAGAGAGAGGAGAGATGGGGAGAGAGAGAGAGATGGGAGAGAGAGGAGAGATGGGGAGGGAGAGGAGAGATGGGAGAGAGAGGAGAGATGGGGAGAGAGAGGAGAGATGGGGAGAGAGAGGAGAGATGGGAGAGAGAGGAGAGATGGGAGAGAGAGGGGAGATGGGAGAGAGATGAGAGATGGGAGAGAGAGAGGAGAGATTGGGAGAGAGAGGAGAGATGAGAGAGAGAGGAGAGATGGGAGAGAGAGGAGAGATGGGAGAGAGAGGAGAGATGGGGAGGGAGAGGAGAGATGGGAGAGAGAGGAGAGATGGGAGAGAGAGGAGAGATGGGGAGGGAGAGGAGAGATGGGAGAGAGAGGAGAGATGGGGAGAGAGAGGAGAGATGGGGAGAGAGAGGAGAGATGGGGAGAGAGAGGAGAGATGGGGAGAGAGAGGAGAGATGGGAGAGAGAGGAGAGATGGGAGGGAGAGGAGAGATGGGAGGGAGAGGAGAGATGAGAGAGAGAGAGGAGAGATGGGAGAGAGAGAGGAGAGATGGGAGAGAGAGGAGAGATGGGAGAGAGAGAGAGAGAGAGAGACGAGAGATGGGAGAGAGAGATACATGGAGAGAGAGAGCGAGCGTGAGAGCTAGAGAGCGAGCGTGAGAGTGAGCGTGAGAGCGAGAGAGAGAAGGATATAGGTAAAAGCGTGTTCTCTCACTCCGTGAGGTCAGTGCTGCCTCAGAAACAGAGGAGTGTGTTTGTAAGTGTACATAGTGTGTGTGTAGTGTGTACGTAGTGTGTACGTAGTGTGTGTGTAGTGTGTGTGTAGTGTGTGCGTAGTGTGTGTGTAGTGTGTACGTAGTGTGTGTGTAGTGTGTATGTAGTGTGTATGTAGTGTGTGTGTAGTGTGTGTGTACATGTTTACACTGAGTGTATAAAACACTAGGAACATGACAGACTGACCAGGTGAATCCAGGTGAAAGCTATGATCCCTTATTGATGTCACTTGTTAAATCCACTTCAATCAGTGTAGATGAAGGGGGAGGAGACGGGTTAAAGAAGGGGGAGGAGACGGGTTAAAGAAGGGGGAGGAGACGGGTTAAAGAAGGGGGAGGAGACGGGTTAAAGAAGGGGGAGGAGACGGGTTAAAGAAGGGGGAGGAGACGGGTTAAAGAAGGGGGAGGAGACGGGTTAAAGAAGGGGGAGGAGACGGGTTAAAGAAGGGGGAGGAGACAACCTCTTAAGGATCAGCCCCCTTTTTTTTCAATTTTTGCCTAAAATGACCCAAATCTAACTTCCTGTGGCTCAGGACCTGAAGCAAGATATGCAAATTATTGGTACCATTTGACAGGAAACACACACAGTTTATGGAAATGTGAAAGGAATGTAGTAGAATATAACACAATAGATCTGGTAAAAATTAATACAAAAAAAAAAATACAAAATTTGTTTGTATTTTTTTTTCTACCATCATCTTTGAAATGCAAGAGAAAGGCCATAAAGTATTATTCCAGCCCAGGTGCAATTTATATTTTGGACACTAGATGGCAGCAGTGTATATGCAAAGTTTTAGACTGATCCAATGAACCATTGAGTTTCTGTTCAAAGTGCTGTATCAAGTCGGCCCAAATGTGCCTCATTGGTTTATTGGTAACTTTACAAGTTCATAACTGTCCCCTCTCCTCAAACAATAGCATGGTATTATTTCACTGTAACAGCTACTGTAAATTGGACAGTGCAGTTAGATTAACAAGAATTTAAGCTTTCTGCCAATATCAGATATGTCTCTGTCCTGGGTAGTGTTCTTGTTACTTACAACCTCATGCTAATTGCAGTAGCCTACGTTAGCTCGACCGTCCCGAGGAAGGGACACCGATCCCAAATACATTTTAAAGAAGGATTTTTAAGGAAACATAAAATAAATCACAATATCAAACAATTAGTCAGATCAAAATGGGATTAGAGGCCAACATTGGAATAATATTAAAATCTATTTTCCATGTAAATAAATAAAAAAGCCTACATGTCACAGTGGAGATGAAATGCCTACAGCCTACAGCCTACAGCCTCATGTCACAGTGGAGATGAAATGCCTACAGCCTACAGCCTACAGCCTACAGCCTCATGTCACAGTGGAGATTAAATGCCTACAGCCTACAGCCTACAGCCTACAGCCTACAGCCTACAGCCTCATGTCACAGTGGAGATGAAATGCCTACAGCCTACAGCCTACAGCCTACAGCCTACAGCCTACAGCCTACAGCCTACAGCCTTCAGCCTACAGCCTACAGCCTCATGTCAAAGTGGAGATGAAATGCCTACAGCCTACAGCCTACAGCCTACAGCCTACAGCCTCATGACACAGTGGAGATTAAATGCCTACAGCCTACAGCCTACAACCTACAGCCTCATGACACAGTGGAGATTAAATGTCTACAGCCTACACTGCGTTCATCCACCTCTGGCCTGCTCGCCTCCCTACCACTGAGGAAGTACAGTTCCCGCTCAGCCCAGTCAAAACTGTTCGCTGCTCTGGCCCCCCAATGGTGGAACAAACTCCCTCACGACGCCAGGACAGCGGAGTCAATCACCACCTTCCGGAGACACCTGAAACCCCACCTCTTCAAGGAATACCTAGGATAGGATAAGTAATCCTTCTCACCCCCCCCCTTAATGATTTAGATGCACTATTGTAAAGTGGCTGTTCCACTGGATGTCAGAAGGTGAATTCACCAATTTGTAAGTCGCTCTGGATAAGAGCGTCTGCTAAATGACTTAAATGTTAAATGTAAATGTTACAGCCTACAGCCTCATGTCACAGTGGAGATGAAATGTGGAGATGAAATGCCTACAGCCTACAGCCTACAGCCTCATGTCACAGTGGAGATGAAATGCCTACAGCCTACAGCCTACAGCCTACAGCCTACAGCCTCATGTCACAGTGGAGATTAAATGCCTACAGCCTACAGCCTACAGCCTACAGACTACAGCCTACAGCCTACAGCCTCATGTCACAGTGGAGATGAAATGCCTACAGCCTACAGCCTCATGTCACAGTGGAGATGAAATGCCTACAGACTACAGCCTACAGCCTACAGCCTACAACCTACAGCCTACAGCCTACAGCCTACAGCCTACAACCTACAGCCTACAGCCTACATGTCCAACCCAAAGCTGATGAGAAGCCAGAAAACGGAGCCAAACTTTAATGGGACTTTAATGACATAAATATAATGAAGGATAATTCACATTAACGTCTAAAGGCCAGTCATGTCTGACTAATATAATGAAGGGTCATTATAGGAGAGGAGACCCTCTAGTCTAGGAGACCCTCCAAAAGAGCCTCTAGTCTAGGAGAGCCTCCAGGAGAGCCTCTAGTCTAGGAGAGCCTCCAGGAGACCCTCTAGTCTAGGAGACCCTCCAGGAGAGTCTCTAGTCTAGGAGAGCCTCCAGGAGGGCCTCTAGTCTAGGAGACCCTCCAAAAGAGCCTCTAGTCTAGGAGAGCCTCTAGTCTAGGAGAGCCTCCAGGAGACCCTCTAGTCTAGGAGAGCCTCCAGGAGAGCCTCTAGTCTAGGAGACCCTCTAGTCTAGGAGAGCCTCTAGTCCAAGAGACCCTCCAGGAGAGCCTTAAAGGGGCAGTGTTGTATAAAATATATATAGTCATGCATTTTATTTTGTAAAGTGGTTTCTTGCATCATACAATCATGTAAACATTGTGAACACGTAAAAAACGAGTTGGACAGTTACAGTCATAGTCCTATAGAGACTTACAGAGTCAATCTATCCTGTCTTCCAAAGCCAGAGAGAGAGACACCCAGAGAGAGAGAGAGAGAGACAGACAGCCAGAGAGACAGAGCCAGAGAGAGAGACAGGGAGAGAGAGAGAGAAAGAGAGAGAGAGAGACACAGAGAGAGACACAGAGAGAGAC
>NW_027011440.1:277500-285000 GCF_036934945.1 Oncorhynchus masou masou | reverse complement strand
ATGAGCCTGGTGATTTAGATGAGCCTGGTGATTTAGATGAGCCTGGTGATTTAGATGAGCCTGGTGATTTAGATGAGCCTGGTGATTTAGATGAGCCTGGTGATTTAGATGAGCCTGGTGATTTAGATGCGCCTGGTGATTTAGATGCGTTCACGACCTGCAGCTCTCCTTCTCTCCATGCAGGGCCAGTCGAGTCAATGAGGCAGGTATCAAAATCATCCTCCCTCTCACCCAAAATCATCCTCCCTCTCGCTCCCAAAATCATCCTCCCTCTCGCTCCCAAAATCATCCTCCCTCTCGCACCCAAAATCATCCTCCCTCTCGCTCCCAAAATCATCCTCCCTCTCGCTCCCAAAATCATCCTCCCTCTCGCTCCCAAAATCATCCTCCCTCTCGCTCCCAAAATCATCCTCCCTCTCGCCCAAAATCATCCTGCCTCTCGCCCAAAGTCATCCTCCCTCTCGCTACCAAAATCATCCTCCCTCTCACCCAAAATCATCCTCCCTCTCGCCCAAAATCATCCTCCCTCTCGCCCAAAATCATCCTCCCTCTCGCCCAAAATCATCCTCGACATACAAGTGTCAAGTGTATCCGTAAAGTAGGCGCCACCTCAACTATAGTCTACTATAGTCTATCAACACTAATCCACCTAAACTATCAAAACTAATCCACCTAAACTATAGTCTATCAAACCTAATCCACCTAAACTATCAAAACTAATCCACCTAAACTATAGTCTACTATAGTCTATCAAAACTAATCCACCTAAACTATCAAAACTAATCCACCTAAACTATAGTCTACTATAGTCTATCAAAACTAATCCACCTAAACTATCAAAACTAATCCACCTAAACTATAGTCTACTGTAGTCTATCAAAACTAATCCACCTAAACTATCAAAACTAATCCACCTAAACTATCAAAACTAATCCACCTAAATTATTTATAAGTCGCTCTGGATAAGAGCGTCTGCTAAATGACTTAAATGTAAATGTAAATAGTCTACTGTAGTCTATCAAAACTAATCCACATAGACTATCAAAACTAATCCACCTAAACTATATTCTACTGTAGTCTATCAAAACTAATCCACCTAAACTATAGTCTACTATCGTCTATCAAAACTAATCCACCTAAACTATCAAAACTAATCCACCTAAACTATAGTCTACTATAGTCTATCAAAACTAATCCACCTAAACTATCGAAACTAATCCACCTAAACTATCAAAACTAATCCACATAAATTATAGTCTACTGTAGTCTATCAAAACTAATCCACCTAAACTATCAAAACTAATCCACCTAAACTATAGTCTACTATAGTCTATCAAAACTAATCCACCTAAACTATAGTCTACTATAGTCTATCAAAACTAATCCACCTAAACTATCAAAACTAATCCACCTAAACTATCAAAACTAATCCACATAAACTATAGTCTACTGTAGTCTATCAAAACTAATCCACCTAAACTATCAAAACTAATCCACCTAAACTATAGTCTACTATAGTCTATCAAAACTAATCACCTAAACTATCAAAACTAATCCACCTAAACTATAGTCTACTGTAGTCTATCAAAACTAATCCACCTAAACTATATCCAATCTACTCCCACACAGGCCTATAATATCAGATGTAAAGATGGCATTGAGACTAGTGAGGTAGAGAAACACAGCTCGTGATTTTTCACATCTACATTATATATATTTTATTAGAGAGAGAGAGAGAGAGAGAGAGAGAGAGAGAGAGAGAGAGAGAGAGAGAGAGAGAGAGAGAGAGAGAGAGAGAGAGAGAGAGAGAGAGAGAGAGAGAGAGAGAGAGAGAGAGAGAGAGAGAGAGAGAGAGAGAGAGAGAGAGAGAGAGAGAGAGAGAGAGAGAGAGAGAGAGAGAGAGAGAGAGAGAGAGATCCTTGTCTGACTCAAAAAAAACAGAGAAAGAGAGAACCAGATGAGGGAGAGCAGGAGGGGGATGGGAGAATGATGCCTGTCTGGCAGAAGATGAAAGGAAAGAGAGAAAGAAAGAGGGAAGGGGCCGCCAAAGGTTCGAACTATGAGCATGTTGTTGACGAAGCATGTGACATAACAGCACATTTGGTTTATGGTCTTTATCTGTGACATGATATAACACACAGCTGGATCTGTCTGCTCTAAAAGCTCCCCTTCCTCTAGGATACACATGGAACAGCATTCTGCTCCGGAACACACCCGGGACAATGTCTGTAGGTTCCGGAATAGTGGACAGGAATTCTGCAGCTGCTGATACAATCTAAGACAAGTTCCAAAGGAATTGTGCTACGGGTGAAGAGACACCATCTTCACACAAGGTGGCTGAGTTTTGGGATTATCAAGGTAGAACAGAAAACCAGCAGTGCTTCGGACCGCCACGGGTAAGATTTGAATAACCCGGCTTTAGACCGTGTACAGCTAGCGACTAGCGTAGCTACAGTGACCTCATTAGATCACTACACCAGGTCATTTGGATTAGCTGGACATAACGACATAAACAAATAGACAATGTCACCATCTCAACAAAACGTATAGAAATGGGACACTTCTGCTCTTGAATGTTACCTCGACAGAAAGCATTCTTGTGGAATTCAAAACAACACATTTTCTCTACTTCCATCGCTGTCTGTGTCCAGAGCCTAGTTCAATGACATCCACAGATGGAGAGAGAACCAGAGACTCTGCCATGGTACTTATCCGAACAGTCGGGCTGCCATGGTACTTATCCGAACGGTAGGGCTGCCATGGTACTTATCCGAACAGTAGGGCTGCCATAGTACTTATCCGAACAGTCGGGCTGCCATGGTACTTATCCGAACGTTAGGGCTGCCATGGTACTTATCCGAACAGTAGGGCTGCCATAGTACTTATCCGAACAGTCGGGCTGCCATGGTACTTATCCGAACGGTAGGGCTGCCATGGTACTTATCCGAACGGTCGGGCAGCCATGGTACTTATCCGAACAGTAGGGCTGCCATGGTACTTATCCGAACAGTAGGGCTACCATGGTACTTATCCGAACAGTAGGGCTGCCATGGTACTTATCCGAACAGTAGGGCTGCCATGGTACTTATCCGAACAGTAGGGCTGCCATGGTACTTATCCGAACGGTAGGGCTGCCATGGTACTTATCCGAACAGTAGGGCTGCCATAGTACTTATCCGAACAGTAGAGCTGCCATGGTACTTATCCGAATGGTCGGGCTGTTAACTCCGGTGTCCTCGCTACATTTCCAACCTGGCCCTCATACCATCATGGCCAGCTAATCATCTCTTGCTTCCAATTGGCTGATTCGTCCCCTCTCCTCTCCCCCAGGTTGTTGCTGTAAATGAGAATGTGTTCTCAGTCAACTGACCCAGTCAAATAATGGTCAATAAATAAAATGTCGACTTTGGGTACGGAAAAAAAAACCCGATCCAACTCCGCCTCTTCCTCACTTTTCAAACAGAAATGGGGTGTGCCTTCGGTGGTTCGTCAATCTGTCATTCTGGTCATGAGCGCCGCGACCGACATAGCTAGTTCATCAGCTAAGGTAGCCACTGTAGCTAACCACTGTAGCGAACCACTGTAGCTAACCACTGTAGCTAACCCCTGATGCTAACCACTGTTGCTAACCACTGTAGCTAACCACTGTAGCTAACCACTGTAGCTAACCACTGTAGCTAACCACTGGTGCTAACCACTGTAGCTAACCACTGTAGCTAACCACTGTAGCTAACCACTGTAGCTAACCACTTTAGCTAACCACTGTAGCTAGCCACTGATGCTAACCACTGAAGCTAACCACTGTAGCTAACCACTGATGCTGACCACTGTAGCTAACCACTGATGCTAATCACTGATGCTAACCAGTGATGCTAACCACTGTAGCTAACCACTGACGCTAACCACTGATGCTAACCACTGTAGCTACCAATGATGCTAACCACTGATGCTAACCACTGTAGCTAACGCCTGTAGCTATCCACTGTAGCTAACCACTGATGCTGACCACTGATGCTGACCACTGTAGCTAACCACTGTAGCTAACCACTGTAGCTAACCACTGATGCTGACCACTGTACCTAACCACTGATGCTAACCACTGTAGCTAACCACTGTAGCTAACCACTGATGCTGACCACTGATGCTGACCACTGATGCTGACAACTATAGCTAACCACTGATGCTGACCACTGTACCTAACCACTGATGCTAACCACTGTAGCTAACCTGTAGCTAACCACTGATGCTGACCACTGATGCTGACCACTGATGCTGAAAAAAAAACCCGATCCAACTCCGCCTCTTCCTCACTTTTCAAACAGAAATGGGGTGTGCCTTCGGTGGTTCGTCAATCTGTCATTCTGGTCATGAGCGCCGCGACCGACATAGCTAGTTCATCAGCTAAGGTAGCCACTGTAGCTAACCACTGTAGCGAACCACTGTAGCTAACCACTGTAGCTAACCCCTGATGCTAACCACTGTTGCTAACCACTGTAGCTAACCACTGTAGCTAACCACTGTAGCTAACCACTGTAGCTAACCACTGGTGCTAACCACTGTAGCTAACCACTGTAGCTAACCACTGTAGCTAACCACTGTAGCTAACCACTTTAGCTAACCACTGTAGCTAGCCACTGATGCTAACCACTGAAGCTAACCACTGAAGCTAACCACTGTAGCAAACCACTGTAGCTGACCACTGATGCTGACCACTGTAGCTGACCACTGTAGCTAACCACTGATGCTGACCACTGTAGCTAACCACTGATGCTGACCACTGTAGCTAACCACTGATGCTAATCACTGATGCTAACCAGTGATGCTAACCACTGTAGCTAACCACTGACGCTAACCACTGATGCTAACCACTGTAGCTACCAATGATGCTAACCACTGATGCTAACCACTGTAGCTAACGCCTGTAGCTATCCACTGTAGCTAACCACTGATGCTGACCACTGATGCTGACCACTGTAGCTAACCACTGTAGCTAACCACTGTAGCTAACCACTGATGCTGACCACTGTACCTAACCACTGATGCTAACCACTGTAGCTAACCACTGTAGCTAACCACTGATGCTGACCACTGATGCTGACCACTGATGCTGACAACTATAGCTAACCACTGATGCTGACCACTGTACCTAACCACTGATGCTAACCACTGTAGCTAACCTGTAGCTAACCACTGATGCTGACCACTGATGCTGACCACTGATGCTGACAACTGATGCTAACCACTGTAGCTAACCACTGATGCTAACCACTGTAGCTAACCACTGATGCTAACCACTGATGCTAACCACTGATGCTAACCACTGTAGCTAACCACTGATGCTAACCACTGTAGCTAACCACTGATGCTAACCACTGATGCTAACCACTGATGCTAACCACTGTAGCTATAGCCAGTAGCTCCTCTCGTATGTGTTGACGCCATTTCACAGGATCTCATTCAGGACGGAAGCTGTAGGGAACGGGAAGAAACGGCACTTTAGAAGCCAAATATCTTCTTCATCCATCTATCTTGCGTCTGTAAAGCATTACATGACCTGGTAGGATGGTGCATCGATCAGTTATACGGTTTGAAGCCCACATTTTTGCACAAAGTCGTCTTTGAATAAATGCTACCATGGGAACAGAGAGAGACAGTACTACCCTACAGAACAGACAGTCACTGATGTGACACCAGAGCGCGACAGAAGATACATTAACTTATTATTGTTAAATGGACCACAAGGATCGATTCCAAACCCACAGCCCAGGTCCCTTTCCCCTGGCTATACTGTAGCAGTGTGTAGTGCCCATTCCATCCTGTTAGGTCAATACAAGGTTCAATTCCAAACCCACAGCCCAGGTCCTTTTCCCCTGGCTATACTGTAGCAGTGTGTAGTGCCCATTCCATCCTGTTAGGTCAATACAAGGTTCAATTCCAAACCCACAGCCCAGGTCCCTTTCCCCTGGCTATACTGTAGCAGTGTGTAGTGCCCATTCCATCCTGTTAGGTCAATACAAGGTTCAATTCCAAACCCACAGCCCAGGTCCCTTTCCCCTGGCTATACTGTAGCAGTGTGTAGTGCCCATTCCATCCTGTTAGGTCAATTAGGGTCCAATTCCAAACCCACAGCCCAGGTCCCTTTCCCCTGGCTATACTGTAGCAGTGTGTAGTGCCCATTCCATCCTGTTAGGTCAATACAAGGTTCAATTCCAAACCCACAGCCCAGGTCCCTTTCCCCTGGCTATACTGTAGCAGTGTGTAGTGCCCATTCCATCCTGTTAGGTCAATACAAGGTTCAATTCCAAACCCACAGCCCAGGTCCCTTTCCCCTGGCTATACTGTAGCAGTGTGTAGTGCCCATTCCATCCTGTTAGGTCAATACAAGGTTCAATTCCAAACCCACAGCCCAGGTCCCTTTCCCCTGGCTATACTGTAGCAGTGTGTAGTGCCCATTCCATCCTGTTAGGTCAATACAAGGTTCAATTCCAAACCCACAGCCTAGGTCCCTTTCCCCTGGCTATACTGTAGCAGTGTGTAGTGCCCATTCCATCCTGTTAGGTCAATTAGGGTTCAATTCCAAACCCACAGCCTAGGTCCCTTTCCCCAGGCTATACTGTAGCAGTGTGTAGTGCCCATTCCATCCTGTTAGGTCAATACAAGGATCGATTCCAAACCCACAGCCCAGGTCCCTTTCCCCTGGCTATACTGTAGCAGTGTGTAGTGCCCATTCCATCCTGTTAGGTCAATACAAGGTTCAATTCCAAACCCACAGCCCAGGTCCCTTTCCCCTGGCTATACTGTAGCAGTGTGTAGTGCCCATTCCATCCTGTTAGGTCAATTAGGGTTCAATTCCAAACCCACAGCCCAGGTCCCTTTCCCTGGCTATACTGTAGCAGTGTGTAGTGCCCATTCCATCCTGTTAGGTCAATTAGGGTTCAATTCCAAACCCACAGCCCAGGTCCCTTTCCCCTGGCTATACTGTAGCAGTGTGTAGTGCCCATTCCATCCTGTTAGGTCAATTAGGGTTCAATTCCAAACCCACAGCCCAGGTCCCTTTCCCCTGGCTATACTGTAGCAGTGTGTAGTGCCCATTCCATCCTGTTAGGTCAATACAAGGTTCAATTCCAAACCCACAGCCCAGGTCCCTTTCCCCTGGCTATACTGTAGCAGTGTGTAGTGCCCATTGCATCCTGTTAGGTCAATACAAGGTTCAATTCCAAACCCACAGCCCAGGTCCCTTTCCCCTGGCTATACTGTAGCAGTGTGTAGTGCCCATTCCATCCTGTTAGGTCAATTAAGGTTCAATTCCAAACCCACAGCCCAGGTCCCTTTCCCCTGGCTATACTGTAGCAGTGTGTAGTGCCCATTCCATCCTGTTAGGTCAATTAGGGTTCAATTCCAAACCCACAGCCCAGGTCCCTTTCCCCTGGCTATACTGTAGCAGTGTGTAGTGCCCATTCCATCCTGTTAGGTCAATACAAGGTTAAATTCC
Source organism: Oncorhynchus masou masou (assembly GCF_036934945.1). Lineage (NCBI taxonomy): Eukaryota > Metazoa > Chordata > Actinopteri > Salmoniformes > Salmonidae > Oncorhynchus > Oncorhynchus masou. The sequence goes on along the minus strand of NW_027011440.1, from coordinate 277,508 downwards.
AAACCCAC
>NW_027011440.1:250000-272500 GCF_036934945.1 Oncorhynchus masou masou | reverse complement strand
CTAGTCCTGGGGATACTAGTCCTGGGGATACTAGTCCTGGGGATACTAGTCCTGGGGATCCTAGTCCTGGGGATATGGATACTAGTCCTGGGGATCCTAGTCCTGGGGATACTAGTCCTGGGGATACTAGTCCTGGGGATGCTAGTCCTGGTGATACTAGTCCTGGGGATACTAGTCCTGGGGATACTAGTCCTGGGGATACTAGTCCTGGGGATACTAGTCCAGGGGATACTAGTCCTGGGGATCCTAGTCCTGGGGATACTAGTCCTGGGGATACTAGTCCTGGGGATACTAGTCCTGGGGATACTAGTCCTGGGGATGCTAGTCCTGGGGATACTAGTCCTGGGGATCCTAGTCCTGGGGATACTAGTCCAGGGGATACTAGTCCTGGGGATCCTAGTCCTGGGGATACTAGTCCTGGGGATACTAGTCCTGGGGATACTAGTCCTGGGGATACGAGTCCTGGGGATATGGATACTAGTCCTGGGGATACTAGTCCAGGGGATACTAGTCCTGGGGATCCTAGTCCAGGGGATACTAGTCCTGGGGATACTAGTCCTGGGGATACTAGTCCTGGGGATCCTAGTCCTGGGGATCCTAGTCCTGGGGATACTAGTCCTGGGGATGCTAGTCCTGGGGATACTAGTCCTGGAGATACTAGTCCTGGGGATACTAGTCCTGGGGATACTAGTCCAGGGGATACTAGTCCTGGGGATACTAGTCCAGGGGATACTAGTCCTGGGGATACTAGTCCTGGGGATACTAGTCCAGGGGATACTAGTCCAGGGGATACTAGTCCTGGGGATACTAGTCCTGGGGATACTAGTCCTGGGGATACTAGTCCAGGGGATACTAGTCCAGGGGATACTAGTCCTGGGGATACTAGTCCTGGTGATACTAGTCCTGGGGATACTAGTCCTGGGGATACTAGTCCAGGGGATACTAGTCCAGGGGATACTAGTCCTGGGGATACTAGTCCTGGGGATACTAGTCCTGGGGATACTAGTCCAGGGGATACTAGGATCCCCAGGACTAGTATCCCAGGACTAGTATCCCCTGGACTAGTCCCCTGGACTAGTCCCCTGGACTAGTATCCCCTGGACTAGTATCCCCAGGACTACTATCCCCAGGACTAGTATCCCCAGGACTACTATCCCCAGGACTACTATCCCCAGGACTAGTATCCCTGGGGATACCCCAGGACTAGTATCCCCAGGATAGTATCCCCAGGACCCCAGGACTATCCCCAGGACTAGGATCCGTATCCCCAGGACTAGTATCCCCAGGACTAGTATCCGTATCCCCAGGACTAGTATCCCCAGGACTAGTATCACCAGGACTAGTATCCGTATCCCCAGGACTAGTATCCCCAGGACTAGTATCCCCTCCCTCTACATACCTCTGGGGATACTAGGGATACTAGTCCTGGGGATACGGATACTAGTCCTGGGGATACTAGTCCTGGGGATCCTAGTCCTGGGGATACTAGTCCTGGGGATCCTAGTCCTGGGGATACTAGTCCTGGGGATCCTAGTCCTGGGGATACTAGTCCTGGGGATACTAGTCCTGGGGATACTAGTCCTGGGGATACTAGTCCAGGGGATCCTAGTCCTGGGGATCCTAGTCCTGGGGATCCTAGTCCTGGGGATACTAGTCCTGGGGATACTAGTCCTGGGGATACTAGTCCAGGGGATACTAGTCCAGGGGATACTAGTCCTGGGGATACTAGTCCTGGGGATACTAGTCCAGGGGATACTAGTCCAGGGGATACTAGTCCTGGGGATACTAGTCCTGGGGATACTAGTCCTGGGGATACTAGTCCAGGGGATACTAGTCCAGGGGATACTAGTCCTGGGGATACTAGTCCTGGGGATACTAGTCCTGGGGATACTAGTCCAGGGGATACTAGTCCTGGGGATACTAGTCCTGGGGATACGGATACTAGTCCTGGGGATACTAGTCCTGGGGATACTAGTCCTGGGGATACTAGTCCTGGGGATACTAGTCCTGGGGATACTAGTCCTGGGGATACGGATACTAGTCCTGGGGATACTAGTCCTGGGGATACTAGTCCAGGGGATACTAGTCCTGGGGAAACTAGTCCTGGGGATACTAGTCCAGGGGATACTAGTCCAGGGGATACTAGTCCAGGGGATACTAGTCCTGGGGATACTAGTCCAGGGGATACTAGTCCTGGGGATACTAGTCCTGGGGATCCTAGTCCTGGGGATACTAGTCCTGGGGATACTAGTCCTGGGGATACTAGTCCTGGGGATACTAGTCCAGGGGATACTAGTCCAGGGGATACGGATACTAGTCCTGGGGATACTAGTCCTGGGGATCCTAGTCCTGGGGATACTAGTCCTGGGGATCCTAGTCCTGGGGATACTAGTCCTGGGGATCCTAGTCCTGGGGATACTAGTCCTGGGGATACTAGTCCTGGGGATACTAGTCCTGGGGATACTAGTCCAGGGGATCCTAGTCCTGGGGATCCTAGTCCTGGGGATCCTAGTCCTGGGGATCCTAGTCCTGGGGATACTAGTCCTGGGGATCCTAGTCCTGGGGATACTAGTCCTGGGGATACTAGTCCAGGGGATACTAGTCCTGGGGATACTAGTCCTGGGGATCCTAGTCCTGGGGATACTAGTCCTTGGGATACTAGTCCTGGGGATACTAGTCCTAGGGATACGGATACTAGTCCTGGGGATACTAGTCCTGGGGATACGGATACTAGTCCTGGGGATACTAGTCCTGGGGATACTAGTCCTGGGGATACTAGTCCTGGGGATACTAGTCCAGGGGATACTAGTCCTGGGGATACTAGTCCTGGGGATACTAGTCCTGGGGATACTAGTCCAGGGGATACTAGTCCAGGGGATACTAGTCCTGGGGATACTAGTCCTGGGGATACTAGTCCAGGGGATACTAGTCCTGGGGATACTAGTCCTGGGGATACTAGTCCAGGGGATACTAGTCCAGGGGATACTAGTCCTGGGGATACTAGTCCTGGGGATACTAGTCCAGGGGATACTAGTCCTGGGGATACGGATACTAGTCCTGGGGATACTAGTCCTGGGGATACGGATACTAGTCCAGGGGATACTAGTCCTGGGGATCCTAGTCCTGGGGATACTAGTCCTGGGGATACTAGTCCTGGGGATACTAGTCCTGGGGATACTAGTCCTGGGGATATGGATACTAGTCCTGGGGATACTAGTCCAGGGGATACTAGTCCAGGGGATACTAGTCCTGGGGATACTAGTCCTGGGGATCCTAGTCCTGGGGATACTAGTCCTGGGGATACTAGTCCTGGGGATACTAGTCCTGGGGATACTAGTCCTGGGGATACTAGTCCTGGGGATACTAGTCCTGGGGATACGGATACTAGTCCTGGGGATACTAGTCCTGGGGATACTAGTCCTGGGGATACTAGTCCTGGGGATACTAGTCCTGGGGATCCTAGTCCTGGGGATACTAGTCCTGGGGATACTAGTCCAGGGGATACTAGTCCAGGGGATACTAGTCCAGGGGATACTAGTCCAGGGGATACTAGTCCTGGGGATACTAGTCCTGGGGATACTAGTCCTGGGGATACGGATACTAGTCCTGGGGATACGGATACTAGTCCTGGGGATACTAGTCCTGGGGATACTAGTCCTGGGGATACTAGTCCAGGGGATACTAGTCCAGGGGATACTAGTCCTGGGGATACTAGTCCTGGGGATACTAGTCCTGGGGATCCTAGTCCTGGGGATACTAGTCCTGGGGATACTAGTCCTGGGGATACTAGTCCAGGGGATACTAGTCCTGGGAATACTAGTCCTGGGGATACTAGTCCAGGGGATACTAGTCCAGGGGATACTAGTCCTGGGGATACTAGTCCTGGGGATACTAGTCCTGGGGATACGGATACTAGTCCTGGGGATACTAGTCCTGGGGATACTAGTCCTGGGGATACTAGTCCTGGTGATACGGATACTAGTCCTGGGGATACTAGTCCTGGGGATACTAGTCCAGGGGATACTAGTCCAGGGGATACTAGTCCTGGGGATACTAGTCCTGGGGATACTAGTCCTGGGGATACTAGTCCTGGGGATACTAGTCCAGGGGATGCTAGTCCTGGGGATACTAGTCCTGGGGATGCTAGTCCTGGGGATACGGATACTAGTCCTGGGGATACTAGTCCTGGTGATACGGATACTAGTCCTGGGGATACTAGTCCTGGGGATACTAGTCCAGGGGATACTAGTCCAGGGGATACTAGTCCTGGGGATACTAGTCCTGGGGATACTAGTCCTGGGGATACTAGTCCTGGGGATACTAGTCCTGGGGATACTAGTCCAGGGGATGCTAGTCCTGGGGATACTAGTCCTGGGGATGCTAGTCCTGGGGATACGGATACTAGTCCTGGGGATACTAGTCCTGGGGATACTAGTCCTGGGGATACTAGTCCTGGGGATACTAGTCCTGGGGATATGGATACTAGTCCTGGGGATACTAGTCCAGGGGATACTAGTCCAGGGGATACTAGTCCTGGGGATACTAGTCCTGGGGATCCTAGTCCTGGGGATACTAGTCCTGGGGATACTAGTCCTGGGGATACTAGTCCTGGGGATACTAGTCCTGGGGATACTAGTCCTGGGGATACTAGTCCTGGGGATACGGATACTAGTCCTGGGGATACTAGTCCTGGGGATACTAGTCCTGGGGATACTAGTCCTGGGGATACTAGTCCTGGGGATCCTAGTCCTGGGGATACTAGTCCTGGGGATACTAGTCCAGGGGATACTAGTCCAGGGGATACTAGTCCAGGGGATACTAGTCCAGGGGATACTAGTCCTGGGGATACTAGTCCTGGGGATACTAGTCCTGGGGATACGGATACTAGTCCTGGGGATACGGATACTAGTCCTGGGGATACTAGTCCTGGGGATACTAGTCCTGGGGATACTAGTCCAGGGGATACTAGTCCAGGGGATACTAGTCCTGGGGATACTAGTCCTGGGGATACTAGTCCTGGGGATCCTAGTCCTGGGGATACTAGTCCTGGGGATACTAGTCCTGGGGATACTAGTCCAGGGGATACTAGTCCTGGGAATACTAGTCCTGGGGATACTAGTCCAGGGGATACTAGTCCAGGGGATACTAGTCCTGGGGATACTAGTCCTGGGGATACTAGTCCTGGGGATACGGATACTAGTCCTGGGGATACTAGTCCTGGGGATACTAGTCCTGGGGATACTAGTCCTGGTGATACGGATACTAGTCCTGGGGATACTAGTCCTGGGGATACTAGTCCAGGGGATACTAGTCCAGGGGATACTAGTCCTGGGGATACTAGTCCTGGGGATACTAGTCCTGGGGATACTAGTCCTGGGGATACTAGTCCTGGGGATACTAGTCCAGGGGATGCTAGTCCTGGGGATACTAGTCCTGGGGATGCTAGTCCTGGGGATACGGATACTAGTCCTGGGGATACTAGTCCTGGTGATACGGATACTAGTCCTGGGGATACTAGTCCTGGGGATACTAGTCCAGGGGATACTAGTCCAGGGGATACTAGTCCTGGGGATACTAGTCCTGGGGATACTAGTCCTGGGGATACTAGTCCTGGGGATACTAGTCCTGGGGATACTAGTCCAGGGGATGCTAGTCCTGGGGATACTAGTCCTGGGGATGCTAGTCCTGGGGATACGGATACTAGTCCTGGGGATACTAGTCCTGGGGATACTAGTCCTGGGGATACTAGTCCTGGGGATACTAGTCCTGGGGATACTAGTCCTGGGGATGCTAGTCCTGGGGATACTAGTCCTGGGGATGCTAGTCCTGGGGATCCTAGTCCTGGGGATACTAGTCCTGGGGATACTAGTCCTGGGGATCCTAGTCCTGGGGATACTAGTCCAGGGGATGCTAGTCCTGGGGATATGGATACTAGTCCTGGGGATACTAGTCCTGGGGATACTAGTCCTGGGGATACTAGTCCTGGGGATACTAGTCCTGGGGATCCTAGTCCTGGGGATACTAGTCCTGGGGATACTAGTCCTGGGGATCCTAGTCCTGGGGATACTAGTCCAGGGGATACTAGTCCTGGGGATACTAGTCCAGGGGATACTAGTCCTGGGGATGCTAGTCCTGGGGATCCTAGTCCTGGGGATGCTAGTCCTGGGGATCCTAGTCCTGGGGATACTAGTCCTGGGGATACTAGTCCTGGGGATACTAGTCCTGGGGATACTAGTCCTGGGGATACTAGTCCAGGGGATGCTAGTCCTGGGGATATGGATACTAGTCCTGGGGATCCTAGTCCTGGGGATACTAGTCCTGGGGATACTAGTCCTGGGGATACTAGTCCTGGGGATACTAGTCCTGGGGATCCTAGTCCTGGGGATACTAGTCCTGGGGATACTAGTCCTGGGGATACTAGTCCTGGGGATACGGATACTAGTCCTGGGGATCCTAGTCCTGGGGATACTAGTCCTGGGGATACTAGTCCTGGGGATACTAGTCCTGGGGATACTAGTCCTGGGGATACTAGTCCTGGGGATACGGATACTAGTCCTGGGGATACTAGTCCTGGGGATACGGATACTAGTCCTGGGGATCCTAGTCCTGGGGATACTAGTCCTGGGGATACTAGTCCTGGGGATACTAGTCCCGGGGATACTAGTCCTGGGGATCCTAGTCCTGGGGATACTAGTCCTGGAGATACTAGTCCTGGGGATACTAGTCCTGGGGATACGGATACTAGTCCTGGGGATACTAGTCCTGGGGATACTAGTCCTGGGGATACTAGTCCTGGGGATACGGATACTAGTCCTGGGGATACTAGTCCTGGGGATACTAGTCCTGGGGATACTAGTCCTGGGGATACTAGTCCTGGGGATACGGATACTAGTCCTGGGGATACTAGTCCTGGGGATACTAGTCCTGGGGATACTAGTCCTGGGGATACTAGTCCTGGGGATACGGATACTAGTCCTGGGGATCCTAGTCCTGGGGATACTAGTCCTGGTGATACTAGTCCAGGGGATACTAGTCCTGGGGATACTAGTCCTGGGGATACTAGTCCAGGGGATACTAGTCCTGGGGATACTAGTCCTGGGGATACTAGTCCTGGGGATACTAGTCCTGGGGATACTAGTCCTGGGGATACTAGTCCTGGGGATACTAGTCCTGGGGATACTAGTCCAGGGGATCCTAGTCCTGGGGATCCTAGTCCTGGGGATACTAGTCCTGGGGATACTAGTCCAGGGGATCCTAGTCCTGGGGATACTAGTCCTGGGGATACTAGTCCTGGGGATACTAGTCCTGGGGATACTAGTCCTGGGGATACTAGTCCAGGGGATACTAGTCCTGGGGATACTAGTCCTGGGGATACTAGTCCTGGGGATCCTAGTCCAGGGGATACTAGTCCAGGGGATACTAGTCCTGGGGATACTAGTCCTGGGGATACTAGTCCTGGGGATACTAGTCCAGGGGACCCAAAAGGTACAGGATCAGGTGTTAAGTGCTTGGGAAGAGTTGATTAGTGGAATCAGGTGTTAAGTGCTTGGGAAGAGTTGATTAGTGGAATCAGGTGTTAAGTGCTTGGTAAAACCTTAACATGTGCAGATTGTGCCTCCCTCAGGACCAGCATCAAGACAATCACTGCTTCAGAACGTTCACCTTCACGTGAGAACTACATGGACTGTCCCCTGCTGGTCGGCGTGTCGGAGTCAATCCTGTGACCGGATTCAGGAGTCTCCCTGTGTGTGTCTGTCTTTCCCATCATGCACACGGGCGTATAGCTGGAGTCATGTCTCCTCTTTAATCCTCAACAGCTGTTCCACTACTGTTCTTTTAGCTGACTCTGTGTATCCCCCTCCCTCCACACACACACACACAAACACACACACACACACACACACACACACACACACACACACACACACACACACACACACACACACACACACACACACACGTTTCCACTGCCTTAAAGAACCCTGGGATTACAACTCTTTAAGAGCATTCCGATGTTGCCACAGAATTCCACCAGTCAGCGTTCCGGACCCAGCCGTTGTCGAGGAGTAAACCATCGCCGTGGATACAGAGCAGTTGGACTACACATGCACGCGCGTGTGTGTTTTGGGTCCCTTTTTTTAAGCTTCTCTCTTCGACCGCATACTAATTATCTGGTGGTCAATCACATCACAGAGAAACACAGAGGGCTCAGTGTGTGTGTGTGTGTGTGTGTGTGTGTGTGTGTGTGTGTGTGTGTGTGTGTGTGTGTGTGTGTGTGTGTGTGTGTGTGTGTGTGTGTGTGTGTGTCAGCTGGAGAGAGAAGCATGAAAGCCTCTCAGCCAAGATAGACTGAGCCATCTAAAGCTGAGCGAGAGATAGAGCCTTCTTTCACTACAGACAACATCCCTCCCTTCTCCCCTCTCTCCGTTCCCTCTCTCCCTCCATCTCTCTCCGTTCACCATCTCCCTCTGAGCGTCTATACACCCCTCCCTTCTCCCCTCTCTAAGTTCCCTCTCTCCCTCCATCTCTCTCCGTTCACCATCTCCCTCTGAGCGTCTATACCCCCCCTCCCCCCCAGGGCCAACAGTGACCTCATACTGAATAGCCCCACTATACATACAAACAGATGTAGGGCCCTATAAATTCAGTCTAATCTTTTTTTTTGCCTGATTCCGTTTAGTTTTTCCACGTTTTCATTCTCAAAAATCACACATTTTATATAGAAAAATAACCAACCCGGATGTTGTAAGTCCACAACAGGAAACCCATGTGCCACGTTAGAACTCACACATCTGTATAGGTTTATATTGAAAGTCAACCGTGTTTGCTTTGCTTCAATAGAGCGATCAGAACAACTATAGTTTTCCTTCACAGAAAAGACATTAGTGCAACACATTGGGCAGAAGAGAGCTTCATTTTCATCAGATGACAACAGAAGTGCTGGTAGCCACACAAGTAAATGAGTTTAAAATGAAAAAAAGGTCAAGGTCTTTTCTAGAAGGAAGAGAAAAAACAATGCATCATAGTTCTAATGTTTATTATAGAAAGAATGGAGCCAGCTACATTTCCTAATACTTTGCCTGAAGTTGATCATGCATTTTATACCAGAGACAAGTAGACTACAGTAACACTGAGACAAGTAGACTACAGTAACACTGAGAAAAGTAGATCACAGTAACACTGAGACAAGTAGACTACAGTAACACTGAGAAAAGTACCAGAGAAAAGGAGCTACACACCAGTCAGAGAGGAGAGACAAGGAGCTAGACACCAAAGGAGAGACAAGGAGCTACACACCAGTCAGAGAAGAGAGACAAGGAGCTACACACCAGAGGAGAGACAAGGAGTTACACACCAGAGGAGAGACAAGGAGCTACACACCAGAGGAGAGACAAGGAGCTACACACCAGAGGAGAGACAAGGAGCTACACACCAGAGGAGAGACAAGGAGCTACACACCAGAGGAGAGACAAGGAGCTACACACCAGAGGAGAGACAAGGAGCTACACACCAGAGGAGAGAGAAGGAGCTACACACCAGAGGAGAGACAAGGAGCAACACACCAGCCAGAGAGGAGAGACAAGGAGCTACACACCAGAGGAGAGACAAGGAGCTACACACCAGAGGAGAGAGAAGGAGCTACACACCAGAGGAGAGACAAGGAGCAACACACCAGCCAGAGAGGAGAGACAAGGAGCTACACACCAGAGGAGAGACAAGGAGCTACACACCAGAGGAGAGACAAGGAGCTACACACCAGAGGAGAGACAAGGAGCTACACACCAGAGGAGAGACAAGGAGCAACACACCAGCCAGAGAGGAGAGACAAGGAGCTACACACCAGAGGAGAGACAAGGAGCTACACACCAGAGGAGAGACAAGGAGCTACACACCAGAGGAGAGACAAGGAGCAACACACCAGAGGAGAGAGAAGGAGCTACACACCAGAGGAGAGACAAGGAGCTACACACCAGAGGAGAGACAATGAGCTACACACCAGAGGAGAGACAATGAGCTACACACCAGAGGAGAGACAAGGAGCAACACACCAGCCAGAGAGGAGAGACAAGCAGCTACACACCAGAGGAGAGACAAGGAGCTACACACCAGAGGAGAGACAAGGAGCTACACACCAGCCAGAGAAGAGAGACAAGGAGCTACACACCAGAGGAGAGACAAGGAGCTACACACCAGAGGAGAGACAAGGAGCTACACACCAGAGGAGAGACAAGGAGCAACACACCAGAGGAGAGAGAAGGAGCTACACACCAGAGGAGAGACAAGGAGCTACACACCAGAGGAGAGACAATGAGCTACACACCAGAGGAGAGACAATGAGCTACACACCAGAGGAGAGACAAGGAGCAACACACCAGCCAGAGAGGAGAGACAAGCAGCTACACACCAGAGGAGAGACAAGGAGCTACACACCAGAGGAGAGACAAGGAGCTACACACCAGCCAGAGAAGAGAGACAAGGAGCTACACACCAGAGGAGAGACAAGGAGCTACACACCAGAGGAGAGACAAGGAGCTACACACCAGAGGAGAGACAAGGAGCTACACACCAGAGGAGAGGAGAGACAAGGAGCTACACACCAGAGGAGAGACAAGGAGCTCCACACCAGAGGAAAGACAAGGAGCTACACACCAAAGGAGAGACAAGGAGCTACACACCAGTCAGAGAGGAGAGACAAGGAGCAACACACCAGAGGAGAGACAAGGAGCTACACACCAGAGGAGAGACAAGGAGCTACACACCAGAGGAGAGACAAGGAGCTACACACCAGAGGAGAGACAAGGAGCAACACACCAGAGGAGAGACAAGGAGCAACACACCAGAGGAGAGACAAGGAGCAACACACCAGAGGAGAGACAAGGAGCAACACACCAGCCAGAGAGGAGAGACAAGGAGCTACACACCAGAGGAGAGACAAGGAGCTACACACCAGAGGAGAGACAAGGAGCTACACACCAGCCAGAGAAGAGAGACAAGGAGCTACACACCAGAGGAGAGACCAGGAGCTACACACTAGAGGAGAGACAAGGAGCTACACACCAGAGGAGAGAGAAGGAGCTACACACCAGAGGAGAGACAAGGAGCTACACACCAGAGGAGAGGAGAGACAAGGAGCTACACACCAGAGGAGAGACAAGGAGCAACACACCAGCCAGAGAGGAGAGACAAGGAGCTACACACCAGTCAGAGAGGAGAGACAAGGAGCTACACACCAGAGGAGAGACAAGGAGCTACACACCAGAGGAGAGAGAAGGAGCTACACACCAGAGGAGAGACAAGGAGCTACACACCAGAGGAGAGACAAGGAGCTACACACCAGAGGAGAGAGAAGGAGCTACACACCAGAGGAGAGACAAGGAGCTACACACCAGAGGAGAGACAATGAGCTACACACCAGAGGAGAGACAAGGAGCAACACACCAGCCAGAGAGGAGAGACAAGGAGCTACACACCAGAGGAGAGACAAGGAGCTAGACACCAGTCAGAGAGGAGAGACAAGGAGCTAGACACCAGTCAGTGCCATGTCTGCTGGTAGAACGCCAGGGAGGAGGGACAAGGAGCTAGACACCAGCCAGTGCCATGTCTGCTGGTAGAACGCCAGGGAGGAGGGACAAGGAGCTAGACACCAGCCAGTGCCATGTCTGCTGGTAGAACGCCAGGGAGGAGAGACAAGGAGCTAGACACCAGTCAGTGCCATGTCTGCTGGTAGAACGCCAGGGAGGAGAGACAAGGAGCTAGACACCAGTCAGTGCCATGTCTGCTGGTAGAACGCCAGGGAGGAGGGACAAGGAGCTAGACACCAGCCAGTGCCATGTCTGCTGGTAGAACGCCAGGGAGGAGAGACAAGGAGCTAGACACCAGTCAGTGCCATGTCTGCTGATAGAACGCCAGGGAGGAGAGACAAGGAGCTAGACACCAGCCAGAGAGGAGAGACAAGGAGCTAGACACCAGTCAGTGCCATGTCTGCTGATAGAACGCCAGGGAGGAGAGACAAGGAGCTAGACACCAGTCAGAGAGGAGAGACAAGGAGCTAGACACCAGTCAGTGCCATGTCTGCTGATAGAACGCCAGGGAGGAGAGACAAGGAGCTAGACACCAGTCAGTGCCATGTCTGCTGATAGAACGCCAGGGAGGAGAGACAAGGAGCTAGACACCAGCCAGTGCCATGTCTGCTGGTAGAACGCCAGGGAGGAGAGACAAGGAGCTAGACACCAGTCAGAGCCATGTCTGCTGGTAGAACGCCAGGGAGGAGAGACAAGGAGCTAGACACCAGCCAGAGAGGAGAGACAAGGAGCTAGACACCAGTCAGAGCCATGTCTGCTGATAGAACGCCAGGGAGGAGAGACAAGGAGCTAGACACCAGTCAGAGCCATGTCTGCTGATAGAACGCCAGGGAGGAGAGACAAGGAGCTAGACACCAGTCAGAGCCATGTCTGCTGATAGAACGCCAGGGAGGAGAGACAAGGAGCTAGACACCAGTCAGAGCCATGTCTGCTGATAGAACGCCAGGGAGGAGAGACAAGGAGCTAGACACCAGTCAGAGCCATGTCTGCTGGTAGAACGCCAGGGAGGAGAGACAAGGAGCTAGACACCAGTCAGAGAGGAGAGACAAGGAGCTACACACCAGTCAGAGCCATGTCTGCTGGTAGAACGCCAGGGAGGAGAGACAAGGAGCTAGACACCAGTCAGTGCCATGTCTGCTGGTAGAACGCCAGGGAGGAGAGACAAGGAGCTACACACCAGTCAGAGCCATGTCTGCTGGTAGAACGCCAGGGAGGAGAGACAAGGAGCTAGACACCAGTCAGGGAGGAGAGACAAGGAGCTAGACACCAGTCAGAGCCATGTCTGCTGGTAGAACACCAGGGAGGAGAGACAAGGAGCTAGACACCAGTCAGAGCCATGTCTGCTGGTAGAACACCAGGGAGAAGAGACAAGGAGCTAGACACCAGCCAGAGCCATGTCTGCTGATAGAACGCCAGGGAGGAGAGACAAGGAGCTAGACACCAGTCAGAGCCATGTCTGCTGGTAGAACACCAGGGAGGAGAGACAAGGAGCTAGACACCAGTCAGAGCCATGTCTGCTGGTAGAACACCAGGGAGAAGAGACAAGGAGCTAGACACCAGTCAGAGCCATGTCTGCTGGTAGAACGCCAGGGAGGAGAGACAAGGAGCTAGACACCAGTCAGTGCCATGTCTGCTGGTAGAACACCAGGGAGAAGAGACAAGGAGCTAGACACCAGCCAGAGCCATGTCTGCTGGTAGAACACCAGGGAGGAGAGACAAGGAGCTAGACACCAGTCAGGGAGGAGAGACAAGGAGCTAGACACCAGCCAGAGCCATGTCTGCTGATAGAACGCCAGGGAGGAGAGAAGTGCAACACAAAGCACAAGATGTGTCTGATGCTGAGCAGAAATTACAACAAGAAGCATGTGAGATCTGCATTTAGAAAACTCAGCAATATATATTTCTTTTCATTTTTCTACGTGACCCCTGAGACCACTTTTGAGGTCTGCACCAGCCAGAGACCGTTGTTCTGATGTTTCTGTAGCACTCGAGACTGCAGCGTTAGCTAAACAAAATGGCCACTGGACTTACAAATAAATTCATTAAAAATCCTACAATGTGATTTTCTGGATTTTTTTTTCTTCTCATTTTGTCTGTCATAGTTGAAGTGTACCTATGATGAAAATTACAGGCCTCTCTCATCTTTTTAAGTGGGAGAACTTGCACAATTGGTGGCTGACTGAATACTTTTTTTGCCCCACTGTATATAATCATGATATCATTCCGCCAGGTAGGCAGAGGCTACTTGGTAGTTAACATTTAATAGAGTTTCTAGAAAAGCCTTTTCATCTCTACCAGACGACGGTTGTCATTAGCATCATCGCTAACGGCAACACAAATTGGTAGAGAGAAAAAAAACACCCAGACAGACTTGCCTCTTCAGAAAGTGGCGGGGAAATAAGAATCACTGAGGCATTTTTGTTCATGTCTTCTGATTAACGGGCTAATTAATGGATGTTCTACTGACTTCAATACATTTTTGAATATTGTTGAATTCCGTTTGAATGTCTGGATTCCGGGATTCCGTCCTCCACAGCCTGGACTTCACACGGCCCTACAGACGTGTCGCCTTGACAACGACCCCCTGGGGGCTAGCTGTGACCTCACCTCCAACAACCAGGCCAGACACACTCACAATGCTAAATGTCTAGCGACACAGAAACAGTTGACACATACTGTAAATTCATGTACTGTGCAAACACAGTGGTGAAAGCTCAGTGACACAGAAACAGTCCAAGCACCAAAACACAACAGGATGCAATTAGTCTGAATTAGGGCCCTTAGAAAACTTACACACACACACACACACACACACACACACGCACGCACACGCACACACACACACAAAGGGTTTTAGTGTCCCCCCTAAATGGGGTTTGGAGGAAATGGGTACTTAACAGTTCAGTTCTGATTTAGGAGAGAGAAGGAGAGAGACAGAGCCGGGGTTGGGTTGGGAGGCAGGAGAGAGAAGGAGAGAGAAGGAGAGAGAAGGAGACGGGGTTGGGTTGGGAGGCAGGAGAGAGAAGGAGAGAGAAGGAGAGAGAAGGAGAGAGACAGAGAGAGGAGAGACAGAGAGAGAAGGAGAGAGAAGGAGAGAGACAGAGACAGGGTTGGGTTGGGAGGCAGGAGAGAGAAGGAGAGAGAAGGAGAGAGAAGGAGAGAGAAGGAAAGAGAAGGAGAGAGAAGGAGAGAGACAGAGCCGGGGTTGGGTTGGGTGGCAGGAGAGAGAAGGAGAGAGAAGGAGAGAGAAGGAGAGAGACAGAGACAGGGTTGGGTTGGGAGGCAGGAGAGAGAAGGAGAGAGAAGGAGAGAGAAGGAAAGAGAAGGAGAGAGAAGGAGAGAGACAGAGCCGGGGTTGGGTTGGGTGGCAGGAGAGAGAAGGAGAGAGAAGGAGAGAGGAGAGAGAAGGATGGAGAAGGAGAGAGACAGAGACCGGGTTGGGTTGGGAGGCAGGAGAGAGAAGGAGAGAGGAGAGAGAAGGAGAGAGGAGAGAGAAGGAGAGAGAAGGAGAGAGAAGGACAGAGACAGAGCTGGGGTTGGGTTGGGAGGCAGGAGAGAGGAGAGAGAAGGAGAGAGGAGAGAGAAGGAGAGAGAAGGAGAGAGAAGGAGAGAGACAGAGCCGGGGTTGGGTTGGGAGGCATGAGCAAAACCAGCTACATTCCAACAGACTAACTGACTTGTTTTGAAAGGAGCTTATGATGTTGTAGTAGACAGACTGTGGTTGTAGTAGACAGACTGTGGTTGTAGTAGACAGACTGTGGTTGTAGTAGAGAGACTGTGGTTGTAGTAGACAGACTGTGGTTGTAGTAGACCAGTAGACAGACTGTGGTTGTAGTAGACCAGTAGACAGACTGTGGTGTTAGTAGACCAGTAGACAGACTGTGGTTGTAGTAGACCAGTAGACAGACTGTGGTTGTAGTAGACAGACTGTGGTTGTAGTAGACAGACTGTGGTTGTAGTAGACAGACTGTGGTTGTAGTAGACAGACTGTGGTTGTAGAAGACAGACTGTGGTTGTAGTAGACAGACTGTGGTTGTAGAAGACAGACTGTGGTTGTAGTAGAAAGACTGTGGTTGTAGTAGACCAGTAGACAGACTGTGGTTGTAGTAGACAGACTGTGGTTGTAGTAGACAGACTGTGGTTGTAGTAGACAGACTGTGGTTGTAGTAGACAGACTGTGGTGGTAGTAGACAGACTGTGGTTGTAGTAGACAGACTGTGGTGGTAGTAGACAGACTGTGGTTGTAGTAGACAGACTGTGGTTGTAGTAGACAGACTGTGGTTGTAGTAGACAGACTGTGGTTGTAGAAGACAGACTGTGGTTGTAGTAGAAAGACTGTGGTTGTAGTAGACCAGTAGACAGACTGTGGTTGTAGTAGACAGACTGTGGTTGTAGTAGACAGACTGTGGTGGTAGTAGACAGACTGTGGTTGTAGTAGACAGACTGTGGTTGTAGTAGACAGACTGTGGTTGTAGTAGACAGACTGTGGTTGTAGTAGACAGACTGTGGTTGTAGTAGACAGACTGTGGTGGTAGTAGACAGACTGTGGTTGTAGTAGACAGACTGTGGTTGTAGTAGACAGACTGTGGTTGTAGTAGACAGACTGTGGTTGTAGTAGACAGACTGTGGTTGTAGTAGACAGACTGTGGTTGTAGTAGACCAGTAGACAGACTGTGGTTGTAGTAGACAGACTGTGGTTGTAGTAGACAGACTGTGGTTGTAGTAGACAGACTGTGGTTGTAGTAGACAGACTGTGGTTGTAGTAGACAGACTGTGGTTGTAGAAGACAGACTGTGGTTGTAGTAGAAAGACTGTGGTTGTAGTAGACCAGTAGACAGACTGTGGTTGTAGTAGACAGACTGTGGTTGTAGTAGACAGACTGTGGTGGTAGTAGACAGACTGTGGTTGTAGTAGACAGACTGTGGTGGTAGTAGACAGACTGTGGTTGTAGTAGACAGACTGTGGTTGTAGTAGACAGACTGTGGTGGTAGTAGACAGACTGTGGTTGTAGTAGACAGACTGTGGTTGTAATAGACAGACTGTGGTTGTAGTAGACAGACTGTGGTTGTAGTAGACAGACTGTGGTTGTAATAGACAGACTGTGGTTGTAGTAGACAGACTGTGGTTGTAGTAGACAGACTGTGGTTGTAGTAGACAGACTGTGGTTGTAGTAGACAGACTGTGGTTGTAGTAGAGAGACTGTGGTTGTAGTAGACAGACTGTGGTTGTAGTAGACCAGTAGACAGACTGTGGTTGTAGTAGACAGACTGTGGTTGTAGTAGACAGACTGTGGATGTAGTAGACAGACTGTGGATGTAGTAGACAGACTGTGGATGTAGTAGACAGACTGTGGTTGTAGTAGACAGACTGTGGTTGTAGTAGACAGACTGTGGTTGTAGTAGACAGACTGTGGTTGTAGTAGACAGACTGTGGTTGTAGTAGACAGACTGTGGTTGTAGAAGACAGACTGTGGTTGTAGTAGACAGACTGTGGTTGTAGTAGACAGACTGTGGTTGTAGAAGACAGACTGTGGTTGTAGTAGACAGACTGTGGTTGTAGTAGACAGACTGTGGTTGTAGTAGACAGACTGTGGATGTGGCCCAAATGGCACCGTATTCCCTATAGGGTTCTGGTTAAAAGTAGTGCACTATATAGGGAATAGGGTACCATAGGGTTCTGGTTAAAAGTAGTGCACTACATAGGGAATAGGGTATCATAGGGTTCTGGTTAAAAGTAGTGCACTACATAGGGAATAGGGTACCATAGGGTTCTGGTTAAAAGTAGTGCACTATATAGGGAATAGGGTACCATAGGGTTCTGGTTAAAAGTAGTGCACTATATAGGGAATAGGGTACCATAGGGTTCTGGTTGAAAGTAGTGCACTATATAGGGAATAGGGTACCATAGGGTTCTGGTTAAAAGTAGTGCACTATATAGGGAATAGGGTACCATAGGGTTCTGGTTAAAAGTAGTGCACTATATAGGGAATAGGGTACCATAGGGTTCTGGTTAAAAGTAGTGCACTATATAGGGAATAGGGTATGAATAACACAGTGACGTCATTCTACATCTCCTTCTATTGGGTATTACATCTCAATGACTGGTCTATGGTACATCTCCCTCTCTTCTACATCTCTCTCTCTCTCTCTCTCTCTCTCTCCCTCTCTCCTTTATCTCTCTCTCTCTCCCTCACTCCTTTATCTCTCTCTCTCTCCCTCTACCCTTTATCTCTCTCTCTCTCTCTCTCTCCCTCTCTCCTTTATCTCTCTCTCTCTCTCTCCCTCTACCCTTTATCTCTCTCTCCCTCTCTCTCTCTCTCTCTCCCTCTCTCTCTTTCTCTCTCTCTCCCTCTCTCTCTCTCTCTCTCTCTCTCTCCCTCTCTCCTTTATCTCTCTCTCTCTCTCTCCTTTATCTCTCTCCCTCTCCCTCTACCCTTTATCTCTCTCTCTCTCTCTCTCCCTCTCTCCTTTATCTCTCTCTCTCTCTCTCTCTCTCTCTCTCTCTCTCCCTCTCTCCTTTATCTCTCTCTCTCCCTCTCTTCTTCATCTCTCTCTCTCTCTCCCTCTCTCCTTTATCTCTCTCTCTCTCTCCCTCTCTTCTCCATCTCTCTCTTTCTCTATGAATAATACTGAACTCAATAACTGGTCTATTACACATCTCTCTCATATCCTCAGTTTCTACCGTTATTTTCTCACACAATTCTTCTCTCTCTTTCTCTCTCTCTCTCTCGTTTTTCATGGTAGGCAGCTTCCCACGCTCACCACTTGAACTTGGTAAGCCCTCCTCCTCTAAATCACGGTTCCTTGTCTCTTTCCCTCCTCTGTCCGTCCCTTCTTCACCCAACAAGCCACTGGCCCGTCACACCAAGCTGCTGTTACATGTGTAATAACACTAGTAACACTGTCAATCAAGATGGAGTTACAATAGTCAGTGTTTTTTTTAAAATTACACAGTAATGGACTTGAACTGTTTCTGCATCAATTTGTTATCATGAAGGCCAGGAGACAAGGACAGGAGATGAGGAGACAA
The DNA here is from genome assembly GCF_036934945.1 of Oncorhynchus masou masou. NCBI lineage: Eukaryota > Metazoa > Chordata > Actinopteri > Salmoniformes > Salmonidae > Oncorhynchus > Oncorhynchus masou. The sequence continues at coordinate 253,889 of NW_027011440.1, read as the reverse complement.
GTGTTGGAATACTACCTAGGAGTGGATGGATGGGCCATCTGTTTCCCTTTGGTAGTAGATTATTATTATAACAATGATTTTATGGAACCTGTATATAACTAGGAAGGTCAGGTCAGAACAAATTCTTTTTTACAATGACGGCCTACCCCGGCCAAACCCTACCCCGGCTTATCCCTACCCTGGACAAACCCTACCCCGGCCAAACTCTAACCCGGCTAAACCCTACCCCGGCTTACCCCTACCCTGGACAAACCCTACCCCGGCCAAACCCTAACCCGGCTAAACCCTACCCCTACCCCGGCGAAAACCCTACCCTTACCTCGGCTAAACCCTACCCTTACCCCGGCTAAACCCTACCGCTACCCCGGCTAAACCCTACCCTTACTCCGGCTAAACCCTACCCTTACCCCGGCTAAACCCTACCCCGGCTAAACCCTACCCCTACCCCGGCTAAACCCTACCCCTACCCCGGCTAAACCCTACCCTTACCCCGGCTAAACCCTACCCCTACCCCGGCTAAACCCTACCCTTACTCCGGCTAAACCCTACCCTTACCCCGGCTAAACCCTACCCCGGCTAAACCCTACCCCGGCCAAACCCTACCCTGGCCTATCCCTACCCCGGCCAAACCCTACCCCGGTTAAACCCTACCCCGGACGATACTGGGCCAATTATGTGCCGCCCTATGGGACTCCCAATCGAGGCCGGTTGTGATACAGCCTGGAATCAAACCAGGGACTGTGGTGACGCCTCTAGCACTGAGATGCAGTGCCTTAGACCGCTGTGATACAGCCTGGAATCGAACCAGGGACTGTGGTGACGCCTCTAGCACTGAGATGCAGTGCCTTAGACCGCTGTGCCACCTGGGGTCACTCCATAGGGCTTTAGTGAGTGTTGATCTGGATAACGGTTTTGATTGAAAAAGGCCTTGGAGATAAAACGTGCTCCTCTGATCAGGGTTGTGTGTGTGGTCTGTATGCATGCATCTGTGTGTGTTCTAAACCTACCTTCTGGTACTCTGAGTCCTCGGGTTTGAAGTCGCTGCTGACCGTCTCAAACTGCAGGTTGAAGTGGGGGAGGCGGTGGAGCAGGTTGACCCACCATGGGGGAGAGTAGTTTACTACCGCCGCCATCCTCTCACACGCACAGACCCGCCGGTGTCACTGCCAATCTGTCAGACCGAAATATGTGTCCTCTTCCGGTCAACAACACTGCTTACAACGCCCACCCACGGTCTATGATTCTCTTCTGAACGTGGAGTAGTGTCGTGCGCCGAGTGGGTTGTTATCATCGATGTGATTCCGTCATCAATACAAATATCGATTTTCCGTTATTGACGGTTTGTTCTAGGGTAGGCTACCGTCGACCGACGCCACGGTCAAATCAGCAATAATTCGTTTACTGAGTCGGTCGTTGATTGATTTACGGTGTTGCAGGCTACAATTTCCAGGACCGCCAACATTCTCGTTCCCACGGGTCTATTCGTTTCTTCCAGCCACGAGCGGTTAGGCTATATTGGATTATTCCGGTTCTCCATTACCGCATTCCCAACTCTGAGCCAGGACGACAGAAAAAAAATCCATATTCTGCTCCAAACTATGTGTGAATGCAGCCAAGTCTCATTTTGCAATGTGAACACTTCTCCTTAGAAACCTAGCGGTGGCACCACCAAACTCCCTGTTCATCCACAGATTGGAGGCTATTGTTCCTTATACAGCCGATGTAGGCTAAAACAGCGGGACTGCAGCAGAAATCACGACAACTCTCTCACATCTCAGCCGAAAAATAACGGACACCCACTCTTAGAAAGACCGCTTACCACAAAAAAAAAATGCCGTTACATTACGGTTAGATTTGTCCGATAAAAATATGCACGAATCAAATATTCTCTTTTCTAGATCCCAATGAGAAGGGGGAGTTCAGGTTTAAATGACCTCCAATTAAATTATGAGATTTAACATCCGTTCAACGAGCGGTCCCGGTGGGGGTTCGTTTTAAATGTCCTCCCGGTGATGAAACGTCGCCGTCGTCGGCTGCTACATTGTTCACCGTTAAACGAATTTGGAGGGCGAAGCAAACACGAGCTCGAAAACCCCTAAGAGGACAAAGCTTCTCACTGCAGCTCGCTCTGCAAATAGATCTGTCGAGCATGTGTGCAGAGCGGAGCGGAGTTGTATGCGCAAATACTCAGATCCCCCCTCCCTTCCGACGGTGTAACGGTAATACACAACCCAGTCGATGTCCATTACGACAAAACATCACAACACACATTTTCATAAAAAAAACAAAGAAACACCATAACCTCTGAAGTGTTTCACCATTCAAGGAAAGATACTCATTTAATCAGATAAAACATTATTTTCATGGATTACAGCCATTATAATAAACACAACTCAAGGCACGATCACGCGCGCGCACACACACTCTCCTCTGAGCGTCATATTGCAGTAGAATATGATAATAATTTCACAGTTTGAATCAGCAGTGTTTATAGTGATAGACATGTTTTAAAAGTCGCTCATTCTCCAATAAACTCCATGATTTATAACTTTGTTTATGACCATCAATAATCTATATACAGCACTCAGGCACTTTGGCAACATAAAAAACGATCTGTATCAGAACTGAGATTTATTGGGCAGAGAGCTGGCCAAGTAACCCTCCTGGATATGTTCAGGATTATCATCATTATCATTACAGCCCTGACACCAACAACCACTCCCCTCCCGGAGAGCTACTGCATGTGCAGGACTTCGTTCCAGCCCTGCACTACCGAAACACACTTGGTTCTACTTATCAGCATGTCCTCTGGACCTTGATTTAATCTGGTGTAGGGCTGGAGTAAAAGCCTGCATACCCAGCTACACACACACACTTCATATCCCATAATGCAATGCTCTGGTCTAGAAGTAGATTTCTTCTCTCCTTCCCACGAGACGAGACGGAGACACGATGATGTCATCGTCGGAATCCTCAGAGTCCATCGCCTTAGCAACCTTGGAATCTGGAGGTGGGTGGAGCTGTAGTTGGGCTACAGGTGAAGCACAGGAACACATTATATACACACACATTATAAATACACACACAGGGACACACACACACACACACATATATATCCACAGACAGCATACCTGGTGTGAGTCTCCTCCTGTTGGATAGTGTGTTAGAGACGGGCCAGGGATCTTCCTCACTCAGCTCCGTTACATCTTCATCTACATCACTGCCTGGAAGGGCTAACACACACACACACACACACACACACACACACACACACACACACACACACACACACACACACACACACACACACACACACACACACACACACACACACACACACACACACACACACACACACACACTTTCAAATCCTGATTTGTCCTTCAGTCAGCGCTGTGCCACCAAGGAGTCAGATTCAGTGTGTGTGTGTGTGTGTGTGTGTGTGTCTCACCTGTGTTGCTGGGAGTGTGTGTTGAAGGGACAGAGGGGACTCTTCTAGGAGATGGTGTGGGTCCACAGGGAGGAGAGGCTGGAGACTCAGAGCTACAAACACACAGTTACACAACACAATACAAACACACAGTTATACAACACAAATCAAACACACAGTTATACAATACAAACACACAGTTATACAACACAATACAAACACACAGTTATACAACACAATACAAACACACAGTTATACAACACAATACAAACACACAGTCATACAACACAATACAAACACACAGTCATACAACACAATACAAACACACAGTTATACAATACAAACACACAGTTATACAACACAATACAAACACACAGTTATACAACACAATACAAACACACAGTTATACGACACAATACAAACACACAGTCATACAACACAATACAAACACACAGTTAT
>NW_027011440.1:227500-247500 GCF_036934945.1 Oncorhynchus masou masou | reverse complement strand
TAGTCCATAGGAGATGGGTATTTGTCTTCCTTCCCGTTCTGTGGTAGCAGCTGGCAGGTACAACAACTTATTTAGATTAACTACTTAAAATGTTTGTTTATGGTTAGTTAGTTACAGTAATTAGTTAGTTAACATTTCTCTGTTCTCCAGCCACTCTGTTTCTGGTTAGTTACAGTAGTTAGTTAGTTAGCTAGTTAGTTACAGTAGTTAGTTAGGTACAGTAGTTAGTTAGTTAGTTACAGTAGTTAGTTAGTTACAGTAGTTAGTTAGTTAGTTAGTTATAGTTAGTTAGTTACAGTAGTTAGTTAGTTACAGTAGTTAGTTAGTTACAGTAGTTAATTAGTTAGTTACAGTAGTTAGTTAGTTACAGTAGTTAGTTAGTTACAGTAGTTAGTTAGTTACAGTAGTTAGTTAGTTACTGTAGTTAGAGTAGTTAGTTAGTTAGTTAGTTACAGTAGTTAGTTAGAGTAGTTAGTTAGTTAGTTAGTTAGTTACAGTAGTTAGTTAGTTACAGTAGTTAGTCACAGTAGTTAGTTAGTTACAGTAGTTAGTTAGTTAGAGTAGTTAGTTAGTTACAGTAGTTAGTTAGTTAGAGTAGTTAGTTAGTTAGAGTAGTGAGTTAGTTACAGTAGTTACTTAGTTAGTTAGTTACAGTAGTTAGTTAGTTAGTTACAGTAGTTAGTTAGTTACAGTAGTTAGTTAAGTCACAGTAGTGAGTTAGTTACAGTAGTTAGTTAGTCACAGTAGTTAGTTAGTTACAGTAGTTAGTTAGTTACCCTGTCTCTGTGCTCCAGCCACTCCCTCTGGATCACCCTAGCTGCCCTTTCCTTCTCCTGGTTCTGATCTTCCCTCTCCTCTCTTTCCTTCTCCTCCCTCCCTTCTGGGTTCTCCTTCTGGTTCTCCTGGTTCTGTTCTTCCCTCTCCTCTCTTTCCTTCTCCTCCCTCCCTTCTGGGTTCTCCTTCCGGTTCTCCTGGTTCTGTTCTTCTTCAGTCCACCTCTTCTTCTCCTCCTCCAGAGACTGTATCTTCACGGTCAGCTGTTCTATCTCCAGTCTGGAACAAGGAGGAGAATCAGACGGGTTGAACGGTTTCCATGGCAATGGCGTGGCGCAGACACACGCGAGAGAGAGAGAAGAAGTCTCCATACAACCTCTGTGGGCGTTGTCACAGTGGTTATAAGCCTGTAGTAAACAGTTAAAGTAGCATTTCTGTCTTATTGCATGTAAACACCGTTCATTGTGTAGGAGTGTGTTCCCGAGTCAGGACGTTCAGGTTGAACTGGGAGATACATACAGGTAGAGTTGTGTTTCCTTCTCATGTTCACGCCTTCGTTCATTCGTCCTCCTCTCCGACTCTTTCTCCTCCTGCTCTGTTTCAGCCATCAGTTGTCTCAGCTCCTGTCTGAAAACAGAAGATTTCAAACCTTTTCTCAAAACTAAGAACACCAATAACTCAAGATCAAACATTCTATTGCAATTACTGGATTGCTGTAGTCATAGTAGCGTCTCTCTTACTCTCTATCGGTCAGCGTCTCCTGTAGCTCCGCCTTCTCCTGCTCCAGTTGTCTGACACACCCCTTCAGACGGACAAACCCCTCCCCTTCCTGTTGGGTGTTTATCACTGCAACGCCCCCTTCCGTCGTTATGGTGGTTATCCCCGGCGTCTTAGCAACCCCTGTCTCCGTGGGTGTGGGGTGGTGGTGGTCTGTCTGCACCAGTCTGTCCACCCCACTCCTCCTGGCCGGGGCTCTGCTCCCCTCCTCTAACCTCTAAGACAGGAAGGGAGGGTTAACGTGTGTGTGTGTGTGTGTGTGTGTGTGTGTGTGTGTGTGTGTGTGTGTGTGTGTGTGTGTGTGTGTGTGTGTGTGTGTGTGTGTGTGTGTGTGTGTGTGTGTGTGTGGTGGTGGTCCGTCTGCACCAGTCTGTCCACCCCACTCCTCCTGGCCGGGGCTCTGCTCCCCTCCTCTAACCTCTAAGACAGGAAGGGAGGGTTAACGTGTGTGTGTGTGTGTGTGTGTGTGTGTGGTGGTGGTCCGTCTGGACCAGTCTGTTCACCCCACTCCTCCTGGTCGGGGCTCTGCTCCCCTCCTCTAACCTCTAAGACAGGAAGGGAGGGTTAACGTGTGTGTGTGTGTGTGTGTGTGTGTGTGTGTGTGTGTGTGTGTGTGTGTGTGTGTGTGTGTGTGTGTGTGTGTGTGTGTGTGTGGTGGTCCGTCTGCACCAGTCTGTCCACCCCACTCCTCCTGGCCGGGGCTCTGCTCCCCTCCTCTAACCTCTAAGACAGGAAGGGAGGGTTAACGTGTGTGTGTGTGTGAGCCACCAGACTGTGTTATCCCCCTGAGCTAAAGCCAAGGTTGCTCCCTCCATTCTACTGGACCAACCAGGAGACAGAGGGGGACAGGAGAAAGACTCCATCTACTCACCCTCTCCAGTTCCACCAGCCTCCTCAACACTCTCTGTTTGCTCCAGTCTTTGTAGGCTGAAACACAACAACAAATCATCGACTAGAAATACTATGAATACCGGAGATTGGGACATTTGTTATTTAACCTTTGACCCTGCTGTGTTGTGTTGATTTCCTCAAAGTGTGTGTGTGTGTGTGTGTGTGTGTGTGTGTGTGTGTGTGTGTGTGTGTGTGTGTGAGGGAGAGAGAGAGAGAAAACCTTTCAGCCCACTGGCTGGGCTGTCTGTGTTGAGTTCCTCTCTCAGTGTGTGGTTCTCCTGCTGTAGCTGTTTAAGGTTCTCTGATAGACGCAGAACCGTAGAGCTTAGAACCTTCTGCTTCCTCTGGGAACCTTTACTCTCTGTTCTACTGCTACAGAGGGAGAGGAGAGAGAATAGAGAGACTAGGGCTGGGTGCTAACATACAAACACAGAGCACAGAACTGAGGGAAACTAAGGGTTTAAATACAATCAGGGGAAACGAGGCACAGGTGCAAATAATAATGGGGAACAAGGGAAAAAACATAAGGTCAAAAAGCACAATGGGGGCATCTAGTGACCAAAACCCGGAACAACCCTGGCCAAATCCTGACAAAGAGGTTGTGTTATTAGGGTGACAGGGAGCCTAGCGGTTAAGAGGTTGTGTTATTAGGGTGACAGGGAGCCTAGCGGTTAAGAGGTTGTGTTATTAGGGTGACAGACAGGGAGCCTAGAGGTTAAGAGGTTGTGTTATTAGGGTGACAGGGAGCCTAGCGGTTAAGAGGTTGTGTTATTAGGGTGACAGGGAGCCTAGCGGTTAAGAGGTTGTGTTATTAGGGTGACAGGGAGCCTAGAGGTTAAGAGGTTGTGTTATTAGGGTGACAGACAGGGAGCCTAGTGGTTAAGAGGTTGTGTTATTAGGGTGACAGGGAGCCTAGCGGTTAAGAGGTTGTGTTATTAGGGTGACAGGGAGCCTAGCGGTTAAGAGGTTGTGTTATTAGGGTGACAGGGAGCCAGAGCGGTTAAGAGGTTGTGTTATTAGGGTGACAGGGAGCCTAGAGGTTAAGAGGTTGTGTTATTAGGGTGACAGACAGGGAGCCTAGCGGTTAAGAGGTTGTGTTATTAGGGTGACAGGGAGCCTAGCGGTTAAGAGGTTGTGTTATTAGGGTGACAGGGAGCCTAGAGGTTAAGAGGTTGTGTTATTAGGGTGACAGACAGGGAGCCTAGTGGTTAAGAGGTTGTGTTATTAGGGTGACAGGGAGCCTAGTGGTTAAGAGGTTGTGTTATTACGGTGACAGGGAGCCTAGAGGTTAAGAGGTTGTGTTATTAGGGTGACAGACAGGGAGCCTAGAGGTTAAGAGGTTGTGTTATTAGGGTGACAGGGAGTCTAGCGGTTAAGAGGTTGTGTTATTAGGGTGACAGGGAGCCTAGCGGTTAACAGGTTGTGTTATTAGGGTGACAGGGAGCCTAGCGGTTAAGAGGTTGTGTTATTAGGGTGACAGGGAGCCTAGTGGTTAAGAGGTTGAGTTATTAGGGTGACAGACAGGGAGCCTAGAGGTTAAGAGGTTGTGTTATTAGGGTGACAGACAGGGAGTCTAGCGGTTAAGAGGTTGTGTTATTATGGGGACAGACAAGGAGCCTAGAGGTTAAGAGGTTGTGTTATTAGGGTGACAGGGAGCCTAGAGGTTAAGAGGTTGTGTTATTAGGGTGACAGACAGGGAGCCTAGTGGTTAAGAGGTTGTGTTATTAGGGTGACAGACAGGGAGTCTAGCGGTTAAGAGGTTGTGTTATTATGGGGACAGACAGGGAGCCTAGAGGTTAAGAGGTTGAGTTATTAGGGTGACAGACAGGGAGCCTAGCGGTTAAGAGGTTGAGTTATTAGGGTGACAGGGAGCCTAGTGGTTAAGAGGTTGTGTTATTAGGGTGACAGGGAGCCTAGCGGTTAACAGGTTGTGTTATTAGGGTGACAGGGAGCCTAGAGGTTAAGAGGTTGAGTTATTAGGGTGACAGACAGGGAGCCTAGCGGTTAAGAGGTTGTGCCAGTAACCTAAATGTCGTTGATTCAAATCCTCAAGCCGACTAGGTGCAAAATAATCTGTCCATGTGCCCTTGAGCAAGGCACTTAACCCTAATTGCTCTGGATACGAGCTTCTGCCAAGTGACTAAAATGTAAATGTTCTTAAACTTTCGGTACCTTTTCTCTGTTGCATCCAATATCATCCTCAGTCTCTGAATCTGGAGAATAGACACACACACACACACACACACACACACACACACACACACACACACACACACACACACACACACACACACACACACACACACACACACACACACACACACACACACACACACACACACACACACACACACACACACACACGTTAGGACCAGAAAAGATCACGTTCAAGTAGAAAGACAACATCTAACTGCACGAGTACGGAGAGCAAAGATGTACCTCCTCAAAGTAGGTCTCCACTGTGATCTTCAACTCCTCCAGATTAGTGGTCTGCAGCTCACTCTGCAGTTTGCTGTTGCAACGGGAAATGACAGGTCGAAGATGACTCATCTTGGTTTTATAACAACGACACATCATCTATTAGTGATGGAGTTTCCCATCTCTGGAAAACGAGACGCTGCATCTCAACATTTCATTCTGCAAAACGTGTCTAATGAATAAATATAGAGACAGACAGACAGACAGACAGACAGACAGACAGACAGACAGACAGACAGACAGACAGACGGGCACAGGCAGGCAGGCAAGCAGACAGACAGACAGACAGACAGACAGACAGACAGACAGACACAGGCAGGCAGACACAGGCAGGCAGGCAGGCAAGCAGACAACAGACAGACAGACAGACAGACAGACAGACAGACGGGCACAGGCAGGCAGACAGACAGACAGACAGACAGACAGACAGACAGACAGACGCAGGCAGGCAGACAGACAGACAGACAGACAGACAGACAGACAGACAGACAGACAGACAGACAGACAAGCACAGACGGACAGGCTGGCAGTAAGACAGGCAGAGACAGACAGACACACAGGCCGGCAGACAGATAAACAGACAGGCACAGACAGACAGACCAGCCGGCCGGCAGACAGATACACAGACAGACAGACAGATACACAGACAGACAGACAGACAGACAGACAGACAGACTTACGTCACAGTGTTCTCCTTCTCTCTACACTGCTGTTCCAGTTTTAGGATTCTCTGTTTCAGTCCATTAACAACCTGCAGGACAGGACATGTCAATCAACACCTTCCTACAACACACACACACACACACACACACACACACACACACTCACACTCACACTCACACTCACACTCACACTCACACTCACACTCACACTCACACTCACACTCACACTCACACTCACACTCACACACACACGCTCACACTCACACTCACACTCACACTCACACTCACACTCACAGACACTTACCAGGCTCCCCTGGTGTTTCTTGTCCACCAGACTCAGTGTGTACTCCGCTCCCTGTGGAGGGAAACGACAGGCTCAGATCAGCTACAGAGACCTGGAGTCACTATGATCTGTTACAGACCTCCATGGAGTCACTATGATCTGTTAGAGACCTCCATGGAGTCACTATGATCTGTTAGAGACCTGGAGTCACTATGATCTGTTACAGAGACCTGGAGTCACTATGATCTGTTAGAGACCTGGAGTCACTATGATCTGTTACAGAGACCTGGAGTCACTATGATCTGTTAGAGACCTGGAGTCACAGTGATCTGTTAGAGACCTCCATGGAGTCACTATGATCTGGTACAGAGACCATGGAGTCACTATGATCTGGTACAGAGACCATGGAGTCACTATGATCTGGTACAGGGACCTCCATGGAGTCACTATGATCTGTGACAGAGACCTCCATGGAGTCACTATGATCTGGTACAGAGACCATGGAGTCACTATGATCTGTGACAGAGACCTCCATGGAGTCACTATGATCTGTGACAGAGACCTCCATGGAGTCACTATGATCTGGTACAGAGACCATGGAGTCACTATGATCTGGTACAGAGACCATGGAGTCACTATGATCTGGTACAGGGACCTCCATGGAGTCACTATGATCTGTGACAGAGACCTCCATGGAGTCACTATGATCTGGTACAGAGACCATGGAGTCACTATGATCTGTGACAGAGACCTCCATGGAGTCACTATGATCTGAGGTGATGCTGCTGGGGGTCAGTATGATCTGAGGTGATGCTGCTGGGGGTCAGTATGATCTGAGGTGATGCTGCTGGGGGTCACTATGATCTGAGGTGATGCTGCTAGGGGTCAGTATGATCTGAGGTGATGCTGCTGGGGGTCAGTATGATCTGAGGTGATGCTGCTGGGGGTCGGTGATGCTGCTGGGGGTCACTATGATCTGAGGTGATGCTGCTGGGGGTCGGTATGATCTGAGGTGATGCTGCTGGGGGTCAGTATGATCTGAGGTGATGCTGCTGGGGGTCGGTGATGCTGCTGGGGGTCACTATGATCTGAGGTGATGCTGCTGGGGGTCAGTATGATCTGTGGTGATGCTGCTAGGGGTCAGTATGATCTGTGGTGATGCTGCTGGGGGTTGGTACCTTGGTGGGATCCAACAGCTGTTCTATTTGCTTGTCTTTCTTAGTTTTGTCCTCCTCCAGACGCCGTAGTTTGGCTTTCATCCTGTCCTTCTCGGACTTCTGGGCCTGAAGACTCTGGAGAGGAACAAACACACCTGATCAATTCCTCTGAGTTCAGGGTTAAAGCCATTAGATTTCTGCCATTTACTACAAAGTTCTACATGTCCAACACCTACTACAAAGTAGGAGCAATGAGTTAGCCAGCTAACTTGCCTAACTATTAAAACATATCTTTGCTGTGTGTGTGTGTATGTGTCTGTGTCTGTCTGTGTCTGTGTGTGGGTCTTTACCTTCTTGAGGTGGATGATCTCATCGTACATGTCCTCCTTCTCTCTGTAGTCTGGAGGGAGAAGAACTGTTACACACTGTAGAATAACTGTTACACTGTAGAATAACTGTTACACTGTAGAATAACTGTTACACTGTAGAATAACTGTTACACTGTAGAATAACTGTTACACTGTATAATAACTGTTACACTGTAGAATAACTGTAGAATAACTGTTACACTGTAGAATAACTGTTAAACTGTAGAATAACTGTTACACTGTAGAATAACTGTTACACTGTAGAATAACTGTAGAATAACTGTTACACTGTAGAATAACTGTAGAATAACTGTTACACTGTATAATAACTGTTACACTGTAGAATAACTGTAGAATAACTGTTACACTGTAGAATAACTGTTACACTGTAGAATAACTGTAGAATAACTGTTACACTGTAGAATAACTGTTACACTGTAGAATAACTGTAGAATAACTGTTACACTGTAGAATAACTGTTACACTGTATAATAACTGTTACACTGTAGAATAACTGTTACACTGTATAATAACTGTTACACTGTAGAATAACTGTAGAATAACTGTTACACTGTAGAATAACTGTTACACTGTATAATAACTGTTACACTGTAGAATAACTGTAGAATAACTGTTACACTGTAGAATAACTGTTACACTGTATAATAACTGTTACACTGTAGAATAACTGTAGAATAACTGTTACACTGTAGAATAACTGTTACACTGTAGAATAACTGTTACACTGCAGAATAACTGTAGAATAACTGTTACATTGTAGAATAACTGTTACACACTGTAGAATAACTGTTACACACTGTAGAATAACTGTTACACTGTAGAATAACTGTTACACTGTATAATAACTGTTACACTGTAGAATAACTGTAGAATAACTGTTACACTGTAGAATAACTGTAGAATAACTGTTACACTGTAGAATAACTGTTACACTGTATAATAACTGTTACACTGTAGAATAACTGTAGAATAACTGTTACACTGTAGAATAACTGTTACACTGTATAATAACTGTTACACTGTAGAATAACTGTAGAATAACTGTTACACTGTAGAATAACTGTTACACTGTAGAATAACTGTTACACTGCAGAATAACTGTAGAATAACTGTTACATTGTAGAATAACTGTTACACACTGTAGAATAACTGTTACACACTGTAGAATAACTGTTACACTGTATAATAACTGTTACACTGTAGAATAACTGTAGAATAACTGTTACACACTGTAGAATAACTGTAGAATAACTGTAGAATAACTGTTACACTGTAGAATAACTGTATAATAACTGTTACACTGTAGAATAACTGTTACACTGTAGAATAACTGTAGAATAACTGTTACACACTGTAGAATAACTGTAGAATAACTGTAGAATAACTGTTACACTGTAGAATAACTGTAGAATAACTGTTACACTGTAGAATAACTGTAGAATAACTGTAGAATAACTGTAGAATAACTGTTACACTGTAGAATAACTGTAGAATAACTGTTACACACTGTAGAATAACTGTTACACTGTAGAATAACTGTTACACTGTAGAATAACTGTAGAATAACTGTTACACTGTAGAATAACTGTAGAATAACTGTAGAATAACTGTAGAATAACTGTTACACTGTAGAATAACTGTTACACTGTAGAATAACTGTAGAATAACTGTTACACTGTAGAATAACTGTAGAATAACTGTAGAATAACTGTAGAATAACAGTTACACTGTTGAATAACTGTTACACTGTAGAATAACTGTAGAATAACTGTTACACACTGTTGAATAACTGTTACACTGCAGAATAACTGTTACACTGCAGAATAACTGTAGAATAACTGTAGAATAACTGTTACACTGTAGAATAACTGTAGAATAACTGTAGAATAACTGTTACACTGCAGAATAACTGTTACCCTGTAGAATAACTGTTACACTGTAGAATAACTGTTACACTGTAGAATAACTGTTACACTGCAGACTAACTGTTACACTGTAGAATAACTGTTACCCTGTAGAATAACTGTTACACTGTAGAATAACTGTTACACTGTAGAATAACTGCAGAATAACTGTTACCCTGTAGAATAACTGTTACACTGTAGAATAACTGTTACACTGTAGAATAACTGTAGAATAACTGTTACACTGTAGAATAACTGTAGAATAACTGTAGAATAACTGTAGAATAACTGTTACACTGTAGAATAACTGTTACACTGTAGAATAACTGTAGAATAACTGTTACACTGTAGAATAACTGTAGAATAACTGTAGAATAACTGTAGAATAACAGTTACACTGTTGAATAACTGTTACACTGTAGAATAACTGTAGAATAACTGTTACACACTGTTGAATAACTGTTACACTGCAGAATAACTGTTACACTGCAGAATAACTGTAGAATAACTGTAGAATAACTGTTACACTGTAGAATAACTGTAGAATAACTGTAGAATAACTGTTACACTGCAGAATAACTGTTACCCTGTAGAATAACTGTTACACTGTAGAATAACTGTTACACTGTAGAATAACTGTTACACTGCAGACTAACTGTTACACTGTAGAATAACTGTTACCCTGTAGAATAACTGTTACACTGTAGAATAACTGTTACACTGTAGAATAACTGTAGAATAACTGTTACACTGTAGAATAACTGTTACACTGTAGAATAACTGTAGAATAACTGTTACACTGTAGAATAACTGTTACACTGTAGAATAACTGTTACCCTGTAGAATAACTGTTACCCTGTAGAATAACTGTTACACTGTAGAATAACTGTTACACTGTAGAATAACTGTAGAATAACTGTTACACTGTAGAATAACTGTTACACTGTAGAATAACTGTAGAATAACTGTTACACTGTAGAATAACTGTTACACTGTAGAATAACTGTTACCCTGTAGAATAACTGTTACCCTGTAGAATAACTGTTACACTGTAGAATAACTGTTACACTGTAGAATAACTGTTACACTGTAGAATAACTGTTACACTGTAGAATAACTGTAGAATAACTGTTACACTGTAGAATAACTGTTACACTGTAGAATAACTGTAGAATAACTGTTACACACTGTAGAATAACTGTAGAATAACTGTAGAATAACTGTTACACTGTAGAATAACTGTAGAATAACTGTTACACTGTAGAATAACTGTAGAATAACTGTTACACTGTAGAATAACTGTAGAATAACTGTAGAATAACTGTAGAATAACAGTTACACTGTTGAATAACTGTTACACTGTAGAATAACTGTAGAATAACTGTTACACACTGTTGAATAACTGTTACACTGCAGAATAACTGTTACACTGTAGAATAACTGTTACACTGTAGAATAACTGTAGAATAACTGTTACCCTGTAGAATAACTGTTACACTGTAGAATAACTGTAGAATAACTGTTACACTGTAGAATAACTGTAGAATAACTGTAGAATAACTGTAGAAAAACTGTTACACTGTAGAATAACTGTAGAATAACTGTTACACTGTAGAATAACTGTAGAATAACTGTTACACTGTAGAATAACTGTAGAATAACTGTTACACTGTAGAATAACTGTAGAATAACTGTAGAATAACTGTTACACTGTAGAATAACTGTTACCCTGTAGAATAACTGTTACACTGTAGAATAACTGTTACACTGTAGAATAACTGTAGAATAACTGTTACACTGTAGAATAACTGTAGAATAACTGTAGAATAACTGTTACACTGTAGAATAACTGTAGAATAACTGTTACACTGTAGAATAACTGTAGAATAACTGTAGAATAACTGTAGAATAACAGTTACACTGTTGAATAACTGTTACACTGTAGAATAACTGTAGAATAACTGTTACACACTGTTGAATAACTGTTACACTGCAGAATAACTGTTACACTGTAGAATAACTGTAGAATAACTGTAGAATAACTGTAGAATAACTGTTACACTGTAGAATAACTGTAGAATAACTGTAGAATAACTGTTACCCTGTAGAATAACTGTTACACTGCAGAATAACTGTTACCCTGTAGAATAACTGTTACACTGTAGAATAACTGTTACACTGTAGAATAACTGTTACACTGCAGAATAACTGTAGAATAACTGTAGAATAACTGTAGAATAACTGTTACACTGTAGAATAACTGTTACACTGTAGAATAACTGTAGAATAACTGTAGAATAACTGTTACACTGTAGAATAACTGTTACACTGCAGAATAACTGTAGAATAACTGTAGAATAACTGTAGAATAACTGTTACACTGTAGAATAACTGTTACACTGTAGAATAACTGTAGAATAACTGTAGAATAACTGTAGAATAACTGTTACACTGTAGAATAACTGTTACACTGCAGAATAACTGTTACCCTGTAGAATAACTGTTACACTGTAGAATAACTGTTACACTGTAGAATAACTGTTACACTGCAGAATAACTGTAGAATAACTGTAGAATAACTGTAGAATAACTGTAGAATAACTGTTACACTGCAGAATAACTGTAGAATAACTGTAGAATAACTGTAGAATAACTGTTACACTGTAGAATAACTGTTACACTGTAGAATAACTGTAGAATAACTGTAGAATAACTGTTACACTGTAGAATAACTGTTACACTGCAGAATAACTGTAGAATAACTGTAGAATAACTGTAGAATAACTGTTACACTGTAGAATAACTGTTACACTGTAGAATAACTGTAGAATAACTGTTACACTGTAGAATAACTGTTACACTGTAGAATAACTGTAGAATAACTGTAGAATAACTGTTACACTGTAGAATAACTGTTACACTGCAGAATAACTGTAGAATAACTGTAGAATAACTGTAGAATAACTGTTACACTGTAGAATAACTGTTACACTGTAGAATAACTGTAGAATAACTGTTACACTGCAGAATAACTGTAGAATAACTGTAGAATAACTGTAGAATAACTGTAGAATAACTGTAGAATAACTGTTACACTGTAGAATAACTGTTACACTGCAGAATAACTGTTACCCTGTAGAATAACTGTTACCCTGTAGAATAACTGTTACACTGTAGAATAACTGTTACACTGTAGAATAACTGTAGAATAACTGTAGAATAACTGTTACACTGTAGAATAACTGTAGAATAACTGTTACACTGTAGAATAACTGTTACCCTGTAGAATAACTGTTACACTGTAGAATAACTGTTACACTGTAGAAAAACTGTAGAATAACTGTTACACACTGTAGAGTAACTGTTACCCTGTAGAATAACTGTTACACTGTAGAATAACTGTAGAATAACTGTTACACTGTAGAATAACTGTAGAATAACTGTTACACTGTAGAATAACTGTTACCCTGTAGAATAACTGTTACACTGTAGAATAACTGTTACACTGTAGAATAACTGTAGAATAACTGTTACACTGTAGAATAACTGTAGAATAACTGTTACACTGTAGAATAACTGTTACACTGTAGAATAACTGTAGAATAACTGTTACACTGTAGAATAACTGTTACACTGTAGAATAACTGTTACACTGTAGAATAACTGTAGAATAACTGTAGAATAACTGTTACACTGTAGAATAACTGTTACACTGCAGAATAACTGTTACACTGTAGAATAACTGTTACACTGTAGAATAACTGTTACACTGTAGAATAACTGTTACCCTGTAGAATAACTGTAGAATAACTGTTACCCACTGTAGAATAACTGTTACACTGTAGAATAACTGTAGAATAACTGTTACACACTGTTGAATAACTGTTACACACTGTAGAATAACTGTTACACTGTAGAATAACTGTTACCCTGTAGAATAACTGTTACACTGTATAATAACTGTTACCCTGTAGAATAACTGTTACACTGTAGAATAACTGTTACCCTGTAGAATAACTGTTACACTGTAGAATAACTGTTACACTGTAGAATAACTGTAGAATAACTGTTACACTGTAGAATAACTGTAGAATAACTGTTACACTGTAGAATAACTGTTACACTGTAGAATAACTGTAGAATAACTGTTACACTGTAGAATAACTGTTACACTGTAGAATAACTGTAGAATAACTGTTACACTGTAGAATAACTGTTACAATGCAGAATAACTGTTACACTGTATAATAACACACATACAGCACACACATGCACACAGAATAGAACACAAACAACCACACAGAACACACACCATTGGATGAGGAGTGCAGGTGTTTGGGTTTCTTAATGCCAAGAGCCTGTTGGAGATACTCTGGAGTGCAGGGAGAAGAGGAGAGACAGGCTGAGGTGTGTGTTGTGTCAAAGTCAACTCTCAGAGACTGGGACAAACCTAGAGAGAGAGAGAGAGAGAGGAGAGACAGGCTGAGGTGTGTGTTGTGTCAAAGTCAACTCTCAGAGACTGGGACAGACCTAGAGAGACAGGGGAGAGACAGGAGAGAGAGGAGAGAGAGGAGAGACAGGTTGAGGTGTGTGTTGTGTCAAAGTCAACTCTCAGAGACTGGGACAAACCTAGAGAGACAAGGGAGAGACAGGAGAGAGATGAGAGACAGGTTGAGGTGTGTGTTGTGTCAAAGTCAACTCTCAGAGACTGGGACAGACCTAGAGAGAGAGAGGAGAGAGAGGGAGGAATGAAGGGGGGTGGAGAGGGAGGGAAGGAGGGATGGAGAGGGGAGCGAGAGAGGGACAGAGAGAGAGAGAGAGAGAGAGAGAGAGAGAGAGAGAGAGAGAAAGAAGAATAACATGTTTAATACAATGGTAGACCTATAATGAATAAATGTTGTGAAATACATGGTTCCCCTCTGAGCAAGACATATCACTAGGGTCAACAAAACCCTACAAGCTGTCAGCTGGAATAACAAGATACCACACTAGCTGAATAACTGTGTGTGTCCCTGTGGAGGTTTAGGAATAGAGTTGTCTCTAGTTTCCATGGAGCTTTAGGAATAGAGTTGTCTGGTTTCTATAGAGGTTTAGGAATAGAGTTGTCTGGTTTCTATGGAGCTTTAGGAATAGAGTTGTCTGGTTTCTATGGAGATTTAGGAATAGAGTTGTCTGGTTTCTATGGAGGTTTAGGAATAGAGTTGTCTGGTTTCTATAGAGGTTTAGGAATAGAGTTGTCTGGTTTCCATGGAGGTTTAGGAATAGAGTTGTCTGGTTTCTATAGAGGTTTAGAAATAGAGTTGTCTGGTTTCCATGGAGGTTTAGGAATAGAGTTGTCTCTCTGGTTTCTATGGAGGTTTAGGAATAGAGTTGTCTGGTTTCTATGGAGGTTTAGGAATAGAGTTGTCTGGTTTCTATGGAGATTTAGGAATAGAGTTGTCTGGTTTCTATGGAGGTTTAGGAATAGAGTTGTCTGGTTTCCATGGAGCTTTAGGAATAGAGTTGTCTCTCTGGTTTCTATGGAGGTTTAGGAATAGAGTTGTCTCTCTGGTTTCTATGGAGGTTTAGGAATAGAGTTGTCTGGTTTCTATGGAGGTTTAGGAATAGAGTTGTCTGGTTTCTATGGAGATTTAGGAATAGAGTTGTCTGGTTTCTATGGAGGTTTAGGAATAGAGTTGTCTGGTTTCCATGGAGCTTTAGGAATAGAGTTGTCTCTCTGGTTTCCATGGAGCTTTAGGAATAGAGTTGTCTCTCTGTAGTACAGCCACATTGGTATGTTAGTAAAGAGCTGGTTTCTAAGGTGATAAAGTTATGTTTATATTTCCATGGTACCCACCGTGCCCGTTGCTTAGCGAAGCCAAACAGTTCTCTCTGGGGGTCCGAGCCGCCTCACCCCTCTCCAACAGAGTGTCACCTCTCCCCCCTAGGGCCTCCCCCCTCTCTCCCAGAGTTCCTCTCAGGGGCCTCCAAGCTGACACCGCTGATCTCCTCTGGTTCACATCCATACTGGAGAGGTACGGAGACCCTGCGCACACACACACACACACACACACACACACGCACACAACAGTGTTAGGGTGGTAAAAGAAATGGAGGTGAATTTGAGGTTTAAAGTCCGATGTATTGTAGATGATAGCTGGTCTTACTGGGAGAAGGGGGAGGTTTACCAGACAGCTTCTTTTTCCTGGCTTTCTGTTGAGACACAAAACAAGGGTTAGATACACAGGGTTAGACACACACACACACATACACACAAACACACACACACACATACACACACACACACACACACACACAAACACACACACACACACACACAAACACACACACACACACACACACACATGGGGGAACAGAAAGTCATCTCACCTTTCCAGAGTCTGATATGTAGGTCGCAAGAGAAAGTCCATCCTCAACCTTGGAAACAAGGAGAGGAGAATTAGTTAGTGAGTCTATCTATACAACTTACGGTAGGCTAATAGAGTAGCAGGACAATAACTGCTGTCACGGTGATGTCGCAAAACAGTATCCAATCTACAGAAGTAGTATTACAGTAGATAACTAAAACAGTATCCAATCTACAGAAGTAGTACTACAGTAGATAACTAAAACAGTATCCAATCTACAGAAGTAGTACTACAGTAGATAACTAAAACAGTATCCAATCTACAGAAGTAGTATTACAATAGATAACTAAAACAGTATCCAATCTACAGAAGTAGTATTACAATAGATAACTAAAACAGTATCCAATCTACAGAAGTAGTACTACAGTAGATAACTAAAACAGTATCCAATCTACAGAAGTAGTACTACAGTAGATAACTAAAACAGTATCCAATCTACAGAAGTAGTATTACAGTAGATAACTAAAACAGTATCCAATCTACAGAAGTAGTACTACAGTAGATAACTACATCAGTAATGTCGTAAAACAACACACCAGATCTTCTAGGTCTTCGTCCGTCGGGATATCGCTGGCCACGAGAGACATCGTTGAAGTTGGATACAGATGAGAAAATGATAAACTAATCTCTCTTTGGAGAAATTGGCCAGTTGGAGAACCTCTCCTTGCGTGTTCTTGTCATTTTCCTATGCTTCATTTCGCTACGTTGACACGTTTGCCTTAGCTATAGCTGCGGGGGAAAACAAGCATTTGGTAGAGATATCAAATAAAATAAACACCTCTTACTTTGAGATCAAAACATAATCAAATGCCTGTCCTCAAAACGACACGAAAGCAACAATAGCCTCGCAGCTATAGCCTACCCCAAGCAATTATTTTAGATTTCGTACGAGCACATCAGACACCTACAATCTCTCGTATTACACCGTTGCTCGGGAATAAACGATGCAGAAATGGAAATATAATTTAATAGTCTTCTATCATAAATCCTCTGATGTTGTTTCTCCGGCTATTTCTCTGGCATCAGTAGTCTAGCAACAACACAACAATTGTAGCGGAGCAGAAATACATTGATGTTCGTTTATGAGCGTCTTTGCTGCGCAGGTTTTGCGCAGATCACGATAAGAGTGCTTCTTCTATGGTTTTCACTGTTCAGACAAATATCCCATAATCGGTTAATAATATCTTATTATTATTGTGCATGTAAACGCACTCACTGACTAGCCTAACTCCAGGGTGTTATTGTATGTACACATAGTTTGTGTGTTAATTTCAAGGTAAAGCTGTGCGCACTTCATCTGGAAAGTCATTGCTATTTCATGCCAACTTGTGTATCCACTCTCAGAAGCTTGTGTATGGCGTCATATATTGCTGAAACTGCCTTGAATGTTAGCTAATGTGTGTGCTAACCCAGCTAGCTAGCTGTGTACTGTTCAAAGGCAGGTATGGGACTCTGAATGCATGTCAGAGACACATGGTAACCCTGGCCTCCCTGTTCAAAGGCAGGTATGGGACTCTGAATGCATGTCAGAGATACATGGTAACCCTGGCCTCCCTGTTCAAAGGCAGGTATGGGACTCTGAATGCATGTCAGAGACACATGGTAACCCTGGCCTGCCTGTTCAAAGGCAGGTATGGGACTCTGAATGCATGTCAAAGACACATGGTAACCCTGGCGTCCCTGTTCAAAGGCAGGTATGGGACTCTGAATGCATGTCAGAGACACATGGTAACCCTAGTGTCCCTGTATGCTTGTTTGATCTCTACCAAGAGGTCTGGACCTTCATGGCACAGACAGAACAGGATTTCGCCAAAGATACTGATACAGGCAATCGGAGAATATTCAGACCCTTTGACTGTTTCCACATTTTGTTACGTTAAAGCCTTATAATAAAATTGATAAAACGTGTTTTTTCCCCTCATCCCCTCATTTGCACTGTTGGTTAGAGCCTGTCGGCATTTCACCTGTTGCATTTGGAGCACGTGACAAATAAAAGTTGATTTGATTTGATAAAAGTACATACAATACACCATAATGACAAAGTAAAAAGAGGATTTTAGAAATGTTTCCTACAAAATAAAAATAACTGGATAATGCCGTCAGGTGTCTATCTGTATTCAGTCTCTCGATGTGCAAAACTGATAGAGACATACCCCAAGCGACTTACAGCTGTAATCGCAGCAAAAGGTGGCGCTACAAAGTATTAACTTAAGGGGGCTGAATCATTTTGCACGCCCAATTTTTCAGTTTTTGATTTGTTAAAAAAGTTTGAAATATCCAATAAATGTCGTTCCACTTCATGATTGTGTCCCACTTGTTGTTGATTCTTCACAAAAAAATACAGTTTTATATCTTTATGTTTGAAGCCTGAAATGTGGCAAAAGGTCGCAAAGTTCAAGGGGGCGAATACTTTCGCAAAGCACTGTATATATATACAGTGTTTTAACAATGTACAAATGGTAAAGGACACAAGATAAAATAAATAAGCATAGATATGGGTTATATTTACAATGGTGCGTGTTCTTCACTGGTTGCCCTTTTCTCGTAGCAACAGGTCACAAATCTTGCTGCTCTGATGGCACACTGTGGAATTTCACCCAGTAGATATGGGAGTTTTTCAAAATTGGATTTGTTTTTCGAATTCTTTGTGGATCTGTGTAATCTGAGGGAAATATGTCTCTCTAATATGGTCATACATTGGGCAGGAGGTTAGGAAGTGCAGCTCAGTTTCCACCTCATTTTGTGGGCAGTGAGCACATAGCCTGTCTTCTCTTGAGAGCCATGTCTGCCTACAGCGGCCTTTCTTAACAGCAAAGCTATGCTCGCTGAGTCTGTACATAGTCAAAGCTTTCCTTAATTTTGGGTCAGTCACAGTGGTCAGGTATTCTGCCGCTGTGTACTCTCTGTGTAGGGCCAAATAGCATTCTAGTTTGCTCTGTTTTTTTTGTTAATTCTTTCCAATGTGTCAAGTAATTATCTTTTTGTTTTCTCATGATTTGGTTGGGTCTAATTGTGCTGCTGTCCTGGGGCTCTGTAGGGTGTGTTTGTGTTTGTGAACAGAGCCCCAGGACCAGCTTGCTTAGGGGACTCTTCTCCAGGTTCATCTCTCTGTAGGTGATGGATTTGTTGTGGAAGGTTTGGGAATCACTTCCTTTTAGGTGGTTATAGAATTTAACGGCTCTTTTCTGGATTTTGATAATTAGTGGGTATCGGCCTAATTCTGCTCTGCCTGCATTATTTGGTGTTCTACGTTGTACACAGAGGATATTTTTGCAGAATTCTGCGTGCAGAGTCTCAATTTGGTGTTTGTCCCATTTTGTGAAGTCTTGGTTGGTGAGCGGACCCCAGACCTCACAACCATAAAGGGCAATGGGCTCTATGACTGATTCAAGTATTTTTAGCCAAATCCTAATTGGTATGTTGAAATTTATGTTCCTTTTGATGGCATAGAATGCCCTTCTTGCCTTGTCTCTCAGATCGTTCACAGCTTTGTGGAAGTTACCTGTGGCGCTGATGTTTAGGCCAAGGTATGTATCGTTTTTTGTGTGCTCTAGGGCAACAGTGTCTAGATGGAATTTGTATTTGTGGTCCTGGTGACTGGACCTTTTTTGGAACACCATTATTTTGGTCTTACTGAGATTTACTGTCAGGGCCCAGGTCTGACAGAATCTGTGCATAAGATCTAGGTGCTGCTGTAGGCCCTCCTTGGTTGGTGACAGAAGTACCAGATCATCAGCAAACAGCAGACATTTGACTTCGGATTCTAGTAGGGTGAGGCCGGGTACTGCAGACTTTTCTAGTGCCCGCGCCAATTCGTTGATATATATGTTGAAGAGGGTGGGGCTTAAGCTGCATCCCTGTCTAACCCCACAACCCTGTGTGAAGAAATTTGTGTGTTTTTTGCCAATTTTAACCGCACACTTGTTGTTTGTGTACATGGATTTTATGATGTCGTATGTTTTACCCCCAACACCACTTTCCCTCATGCCAAATTGAGTCGAAGGCTTTTTTGAAATCAACAAAGCATGAGAAGACATTGCCTTTGTTTTGGTTTGTTTGGTTGTCAATTAGGGTGTGCAGGGTGAATACATGGTCTGTTGTATGGTAATTTGGTAAAAAGCCAATTTGACATTTGCTCAGTACATTGTTTTCATTGAGGAAGTGTACGAGTCTGCTGTTAATGATAATGCAGAGGATTTTCCCAAGGTTACTGTTGACGCATATTCCATGGTAGTTATTGGGGTCAAATTTGTCTCCATTTTTGTGGATTGGGGTGAT
>NW_027011440.1:162500-222500 GCF_036934945.1 Oncorhynchus masou masou | reverse complement strand
GTGGTGTAATAGCTAGGTGTTGATAGGGAGTGGTGTAATAGCTAGGTGTTGATAGGGAGTGGTGTACCAGCTAGGTGTTGATAGGGAGTGGTGTCATAGCTAGGTGTTGATAGGGAGTGGTGTCATAGCTAGGTGTTGATAGGGAGTGGTGTCATAGCTAGGTGTTGATAGGGGGTGGTGTACCAGCTAGGTGTTGATAGGGAGTGGTGTCATAGCTAGGTGTTGATAGGGAGTGGTGTAATAGCTAGGTGTTGATAGGGAGTGGTGTAATAGCTAGGTGTTGATAGGGAGTGGCGTAATAGCTAGGTGTTGATAGGGAGTGGTGTAATAGCTAGGTGTTGATAGGGCGTGGTGTAATAGCTAGGTGTTGATAGGGAGTGGTGTAATAGATAGGTGTTGATAGGGAGTGGTGTAATAGCTAGGTGTTGATAGGGAGTGGTGTAATAGCTAGGTGCTGATAGGGAGTGGTGTAATAGCTAGGTGTTGATAGGGAGTGGTGTAATAGCTATGTGTTGATAGGGAGTGGTGTAATAGCGAGGTGTTGATAGGGAGTGGTGTAATAGCTATGTGTTGATAGGGAGTGGTGTAATAGCTAGGTGTTGATAGGGAGTGGTGTAATAGCTAGGTGTTGATAGGGAGTGGTGTAATAGCTAGGTGTTGATAGGGAGTGGTGTACCAGCTAGGTGTTGATAGGGAGTGGTGTCATAGCTAGGTGTTGATAGGGAGTGGTGTCATAGCTAGGTGTTGATAGGGAGTGGTGTCATAGCTAGGTGTTGATAGGGGGTGGTGTACCAGCTAGGTGTTGATAGGGAGTGGTGTCATAGCTAGGTGTTGATAGGGAGTGGTGTACCAGCTAGGTGTTGATAGGGAGTGGTGTACCAGCTAGGTGTTGATAGGGAGTGGTGTAATAGCTAGGTGTTGATAGGGAGTGGTGTAATAGCTAGGTGTTGATAGGGAGTGGTGTAATAGCTAGGTGCTGATAGGGAGTGGTGTAATAGCTAGGTGTTGATAGGGAGTGGTGTACCAGCTAGGTGTTGATAGGGAGTGGTGTACCAGCTAGGTGTTGATAGGGAGTGGTGTAATAGCTAGGTGTTGATAGGGAGTGGTGTAATAGCTAGGTGTTGATAGGGAGTGGTGTAATAGCTAGGTGTTGATAGGGAGTGGTGTAATAGCTAGGTGTTGATAGGGAGTGGTGTAATAGCTAGGTGTTGATAGGGAGTGGTGTAATAGCTAGGTGTTGATAGGGAGTGGTGTACCAGCTAGGTGTTGATAGGGAGTGGTGTAATAGCTAGGTGTTGATAGGGAGTGGTGTAATAGCTAGGTGTTGATAGGGAGTGGTGTAATAGCTAGGTGTTGATAGGGAGTGGTGTACCAGCTAGGTGTTGATAGGGAGTGGTGTAATAGCTAGGTGTTGATAGGGAGTGGTGTACCAGCTAGGTGTTGATAGGGAGTGGTGTAATAGCTAGGTGTTGATAGGGAGTGGTGTAATAGCTAGGTGTTGATAGGGAGTGGTGTACCAGCTAGGTGTTGATAGGGAGTGGTGTAATAGCTAGGTGTTGATAGGGAGTGGTAATCTAGTTATGGAATCTATAAAACGTTAACCAGCTAAAGTTACTATAGCTGGATGTCTGTATGAAGAACCATTTATTTTTTTTAGCTAGTAGTTATTAAAACTGCATCGCCTGTCAATGCACGATTGTCATAGGTCTAAGTATCTGAGAGTTATCGCATATTAGACAAGCGAACACTTTTGGGGTTGTTAGCTAACGTTACATACAAATATAGTGTCACTGGACCCATCGGGTCTGCTGTCTATTTTTCGGGCTGGAGGCCATGTTGCGGAGCCTTCGGCGGACATTTGATTGATAAAGAGATCAGATCAGTAATTTAATTGTTGTTGCAGAGGAGTTCCTGCAAGAGGCAAAGTACATCCAGAAACGTGAACTAAGGCTGCAAGTTGTTACATGTGTATATATTTATTTTTTGGAATGGCATGCGTGGTAAAGCCTGAGATTTTGTATAATTTACTTGTCCTGTGTTAAATCTCCTTGTGTCAAATCTGAGAGGCGTATTTCGCAAAATATCTAGAGAAGTCAATGAAAAAAAAAACATTTGGTTGGCTTATCTCTCTCATGCTGTTCCTAAATTATGTATGGTGCTCTTAGTCTTTTAACCTAAAACAGTTTTTAGCAGTGTATGTTGTAGCTAATTTATTGTTTATTTTATTTTCGTAGCCCCTTTGGCGGGAAGGCGATGTCCGATCACCAAGGAGCAGCTTGAGTTCCTCATAGATTGTCATATGACCATAAGACAAATGGCAGATGTTCCCAATGTGTCGCACTCCGTGGTCAAGCTGCGCACGAGGTAAGTTATTGTAATTGAATAAAGCAATTGTAACACCAGAGGGTGATCTCTACATCCTCTCTAGATTTGATCACATTCCTGATTAATAAGTATTTTAGTGTTCTTTTTGTATTTAGTCATTTTTAGCTCAAGAACTCAAATTGTATTTGTCACGTGCGCTGAATACAACAGGTGTAGATCAACAGTGAAATGCTTTACACGGAACCCAAACCGCGCGCCAACGAGTGACGCGGATCGCGCTGCAAGTTCTGCCTCTCCCATCTCATTGGTTATACCCACGTGGGTGACTGAAAGCGAACGAGGTCAGTGGCGTAATTGCACCTAATTTACATAAGTATTCAGACCCTCTGCTATGAGACACGAAATTGAGCTCAGGTGCATCCTGTTTCCATTGATCATCCTTGAGATGTTTCTACAACTTGATTGCAGTCCACCTGTGGTAAATTCAATTGATTGGACATGATTTGGAAAGGCACACTCCTGTCTATATAAGGTCCCACAGTTGACAGTGCATGTCACAGCAAAAACCAAGACATGAGGTCAAAGGAATTATCTGTGGAGCTCCGAGACAGGATTGTGTCAAGGCACAGATCTGGGGAAGGGTACCAAAGAATTGCTGCAGCATTGAAGGTCCCCAAGAACACAGTGGCCTCCATCATTCTAAAATGGAAGAAGTTTGGAACCACAAAGACTCTTCCTAGAGCTGGCCGCCCAGCCAAACAGGCAGTGAACGCGGTAAGCTATACCAATCTCCCCGACAGGAACACAGAACCAAACAGGCAGTGAACGCGGTAAGCTATACCAATCTCCCCGGCAGGAACACAGAACCAAACAGGCAGTGGACGCGGTAAGCTATACCAATCTCCCCGGCAGGAACACAGAACCAAACAGGCAATGAACGCGGTAAGCTATACCAATCTCCCCGGCAGGAACACAGAACCAAACAGGCAGTGAACGCGGTAAGCTATACCAATCTCCCCGGCAGGAACACAGAACCAAACAGGCAGTGAACGCGGTAAGCTATACCAATCTCCCCGGCAGGAACACAGAACCAAACAGGCAGTGAACGCGGTAAGCTATACCAATCTCCCCGGCAGGAACACAGAACCAAACAGGCAGTGGTGGAAAAAGTACCCAATTGTACAAAATACTAGAGTTAAAATATAGATACCTTTTTAAAGAAAGTCACCCAGTAAAAGTCTAAGTATTCGGTTCTAAATATAATTATTATTAAGTATCAACAGTAAATGTTATTGGTGAAATATACTTCAATAGTACAAGTATAAATCATTTCAAATTCATTATATTAAGCAAAACATATGGCACCATTTTCTTGTTTTTAAAATGTACAGATAGCCAGGGGTACACTCCAACACTCAGACATCATTTACAGATAGCCAGGGGTACACTCCAACACTCAGACATCATTTACAGAGAGCCAGGGGTACACTCCAACACTCAGACATTATTTATAGATAACCAGGGATACACTCCAACACTCAGACATTATTTATAGATAGCCAGGGGTACACTCCAACACTCAGACATTATTTACAGATAGCCAGGGGTACACTCCAACACTCAGATATTATTTACAGATAGCCAGGGGTACACTCCAACACTCAGATATTATTTACAGATAGCCAGGGGTACACTCCAACATTACTTACAGATAGCCAGGGGTACACTCCAACACTCAGACATTACTTACAGATAGCCAGGGGTACACTCCAACACTCAGACATTACTTACAGATAGCCAGGGGTACACTCCAACACTCAGACATTACTTACAGATAGCCAGGGGTACACTCCAACACTCAGACATTATTTACAGATAGCCAGGGGTACACTCCAACACTCAGACATTACTTACAGATAGCCAGGGGTACACTCCAACACTCAGACATTATTTACAGATAACCAGGGGTACACTTCAACACTCAGACATTACTTACAGATAGCCAGGGGTACACTCCAACACTCAGACATTATTTACAGATAGCCAGGGGTACACTCCAACACTCAGACATTACTTACAGATAGCCAGGGGTACACTCCAACACTCAGACATTATTTACAGATAGCCAGGGGTACACTCCAACATTACTTACAGATAGCCAGGGGTACACTCCAACACTCAGACATTACTTACAGATAGCCAGGGGTACACTCCAACACACAGACATTACTTACAGATAGCCAGGGGTACACTCCAACACTCAGACATTACTTACAGATAGCCAGGGGTACACTCCAACACTCAGACATTATTTACAGATAGCCAGGGGTACACTCCAACACTCAGACATTACTTACAGATAGCCAGGGGTACACTCCAACACTCAGACATTACTTACAGATAGCCAGGGGTACACTCCAACACTCAGACATCATTTACAGATAGCCAGGGGTACACTCCAACACTCAGACATTACTTACAGATAGCCAGGGGCCACTCCAACACTCAGACATCATATACAGATAGCCAGGGGTACACACCAACACCCAGACATTATTTACAGATAGCCAGGGGTACACTCCAACACTCAGACATTATTTACAGATAGCCAGGGGTACACTCCAACACTCCAACACTCAGACATCATTTACAGATAGCCAGGGGTACACTCCAACACTCAGACATTATTTACAGATAGCCAGGGGTACACTCCAACACTCCAACACTCAGACATCATTTACAGATAGCCAGGGGTACACTCCAACACTCAGACATTATTTACAGATAGCCAGGGGTACACTCCAACATTCAGACATCATTTACAGATAGCCAGGGGTACACTCCAACACTCAGACATTACTTACAGATAGCCAGGGGTACACTCCAACATTCAGACATCATTTACAGATAGCCAGGGGTACACTCCAACACTCAGATATTATTTACAGATAGCCAGGGGTACACTCCAACACTCAGATATTATTTACAGATAGCCAGGGGTACACTCCAACACTCAGACATTATTTACAGATAGCCAGGGGTACACTCCAACACTCAGACATTACTTACAGATAGCCAGGGGTACACTCCAACACTCAGACATTATTTACAGATAGCCAGGGGTACACTCCAACACTCAGACATCATTTACAGATAGCCAGGGGTACACTCCAACATTCAGACATCATTTACAGATAGCCAGGGGTACACTCCAACACTCAGACATCACTTACAGATAGCCAGGGGTACACTCCAACACTCAGACATTACTTACAGATAGCCAGGGGTACACTCCAACATTCAGACATTACTTACAGATAGCCAGGGGTAAACTCCAACACTCAGACATTATTTAGAGATAGCCAGGGGTACACTCCAACACTCCAACACTCAGACATCATTTACAGATAGCCAGGGGTACACTCCAACACTCAGACATTACTTACAGATAGCCAGGGGTACACTCCAACACTCAGACATTACTTACAGATAGCCAGGGGTACACTCCAACACTCAGACATTACTTACAGATAGCCAGGGGTACACTCCAACACTCAGACATTACTTACAGATAGCCAGGGGTACACTCCAACACTCAGACATTACTTACAGATAGCCAGGGGTACACTCCAACACTCAGACATTACTTACAGATAGCCAGGGGTACACTCCAACACTCAGACATTACTTACAGATAGCCAGGGGTACACTCCAACACTCAGACATTACTTACAGATAGCCAGGGGTACACTCCAACACTCAGACATTACTTACAGATAGCCAGGGCTACACTCCAACACTCAGACATTACTTACAGATAGCCAGGGGTACACTCCAACACTCAGACATTACTTACAGATAGCCAGGGCTACACTCCAACACTCAGACATTACTTACAGATAGCCAGGGGTACACTCCAACACTCAGACATTACTTACAGATAGCCAGGGCTACACTCCAACACTCAGACATTACTTACAGATAGCCAGGGGTACACTCCAACACTCAGACATTACTTACAGATAGCCAGGGCTACACTCCAACACTCATTTACAGACGATGCATTTGTGTTTAGTGAGTCTGTCAGATCAGAGGCAGTAGAGGTGACCGCGTGTTCTCTTGATAAGTGGGTAAATTAGACCATTTTCCTGTCCTGCTAAGCATTCAACATGTAACGTGTACTTTTGGGTGTCAGGGAAAATGTATGGAGTAAGAAGTACATTTTCTTTAGGACTGTAGTGAAGTAAATGTTTTTAAAAATATAAAAAGTAAAGTATGGATACCACTTAAGTAGTACTTGAAAGTCTTTTCTCCTGAAGTTCTTTCCACCACTGCTAACAGGCTGGGGTGGTGGTGGGAGCTACAAGCCAGAGCACAGTAGCAGCAGGAGCTCTACTGCTAACAGGCTGGGGTGGTGGTGGGAGCTACAAGCCAGAGCACAGTAGCAGCAGGAGCTCTACTGCTAACAGGCTGGGGTGGTGGTGGGAGCTACAAGCCAGAGCACAGTAGCAGCAGGAGCTCTACTGCTAACAGGCTGGGGTGGTGGTGGGAGCTACAAGCCAGAGCACAGTAGCAGCAGGAGCTCTACTGCTAAACGTGTGCTTATATATTGTTTTCTTTGGCAACTGTGGTATCAGCAGGATAAAGGCCTCTGTTCTGTACATTACCTTGGAGATAATGGATGTGTATTATGTAAAGGGGTAAACGCCTCTGTTCTGTACATTACCTTGGAGATAATGGATGTGTATTATGTAAAGGGGTAAACGCAGATGTTCTGTACGTTACCTTGGAGATAATGGATGACGCAGCGGGACAAGTCGGCGATGAGTCCCTTTGCCGAGTTCCTTTTTCCAAGGTAATGTACAGAACGTCTGCATTTAGCCCTTTACATAACACATCCATTATCTCCAAGGTAATGTACAGAACGTCTGCGTTCCATCGTTTCAGGCTGTTGCCCTGAGGTAGGACCCCTTAAGGAAACAAGTGCAGTATAACTACAGTATGCTGCAAATACTGTGTACAAAATATTTTTTTACTGCAGTATTTTTGAATTGTAACTGCAGTTATAGTGGCGTATATAACTGCAGTTCAACTTTGAGTGTAGGGTATTTCTAGATTATTATAATTTTTTAAGCGAAGTATAAGGGAGTTATACTCCAGTCTAGTAGGTGACGGTAATGCATAAGTTATTGGATACCAAACGCCGTTAAACATCGAAGAAGAGTGGCTAGCTAGTATCGGTAGCAACTTCTCAAAGTCAAGTTCCAAGGTAAGATTAAGCTTTATTAGGAAGTTGAATCAGGGGTGAAAGTAAGGCGGGACGGTCCGGTACGGTGTCCCGGTAAAATATATAGTGGGCGTACGAGGCGCGCGTGGGCAACAGTAGAGGCTGAAATTCAGGCTACAAGTGAAGGCCTTGTGACAATCGCAGAATTGTAATACACCACACGTAGTTTTGAATCTCTTTCCAGTCATTAAATTGGGGTTTGGATGCTGAAATTATTGTGACTGAACGAATGTCCGTGGGTAGCCTATAGGTGCGCGGTTAAGTGCTTTGTTTGACAATGAAAATGATAACTGCTTGTGTTTTATGACACATTAAAACGGCATAAGGAAATTTTAATTTTATTTAATTTTCCTTCGGTTGCAAAGAAAATTATATCCTAATTAGCGTACTCCTGTTTATACAGAAATAATTCGAAATAGGCTACTACACTAGAAAGCATAATATGGGCACAGAGGATCATTAGCTTATTTAAAAAAATAAAAACACATTGTCGACAGTCTGAAGGGCCCGGGATTTGGGCAGCGCGCGCTTCAAATACCAAAATAGACTCGGTAACACACCAGATATTAAAGTTAATGACCCGTTGGTAGGATAGTGGATCGTTCAGCCGCGACTCGGTAACACACCAGATATTAAAGTTAATGACCCGTTGGTAGGATAGTGGATCGTTCAGCCGCGACTCGGTAACACACCAGATATTAAAGTTAATGACCCGTTGGTAGGATAGTGGATCGTTCAGCTGCGACTCGGTAACACACCAGATATTACAGTTAGTTGGTAGGACAGTCTGGATCGTAGGTCATCCAGTTTGTTTTCCAGTGATTGTACTATTGGCCACGTTAGGCGCACCAATTGGTTTCACCTCGTTAGTCAGAAGGTGTTTCACCTGTGCTGGTTTGTCATCTCATTAGTCAAAAGGTGTTATACCTGTGCTGGTTTGTCATCTCATTAGTCAAAAGGTGTTATACCTGTGCTGGTTTGTCATCTCATTAGTCAAAAGGTGTTATACCTGTGCTGGTTTGTCATCTCATTAGTCAGAATGTGTTTCACCTGTGCTGGTTTGTCATCTCATTAGTCAGAAGGTGTTTCACCTGTGCTGGTTTGTCATCTCATTAGTCAAAAGGTGTTATACCTGTGCTGGTTTGTCATCTCATTAGTCAAAAGGTGTTATACCTGTGCTGGCTTGTCATCTCATTAGTCAGAATGTGTTTCACCTGTGCTGGTTTGTCATCTCATTAGTCAGAAGGTGTTTCACCTGTGCTCTTTCAGGGTTTTATTTTGTTTACCTCTTGGGCAGATTTAGTGTGTGTCTTTTTGGTCCCAGTTGTTGTTGCTCGTCAACTTTCATTGGACACCTCCATGAGTGTCTTTCAGAACCCCTCCTAGAACCCCACCTGTTTTGTTTAGGTGGTTGTTGTTGTTGTTGTCAGCGACTCCGTTCGTTTCCAATTCTGTTTGAGCTTTAATGTTTGGTTTGTTGCTGGGAAACGTAACATAAAAGACCTATAAACTGACCCGCAATCACAGATAACAGGTGGACATTGTGCCATCAGTCTTAGTGGTAACCTGGTAACGCACGTCGTGATTGACAGGTGGTTGCGCCAGACAACGTGGCCCATGTGAGCTGTCACCAACCAACCATTGTAGAGAATGGCTGGCCTAGGAAACTTCATCTGATCGGTTAAAAGAAACCTGTCCCACCTCCCAGAGCTCCTTCTCTCTCTCTCTCCTTGCTTGCAAAACGCTGTTTGCACTTCTATAAATCTTTTTTTTGTCACGGTTGGGCGCTAAACCACTGCCAAAAGACTGAGCATGCGAAATTAACATGCGCAGGTTTACAGATGCAAATATTAAGTTACAAGTTTGCAAATGCAATTATAGATTATTCTTTCATGTTCACAACTGAGTTACACACTTGCAAATTGTGTTTACAACTACACCTCTATTCTACATGCTCAAGTCATTATGTAGATTATATAACTTCAGCATTTATAACATTCTATGTACTTAACTTTTTTTTTTTTATAGTAGTCTGATTATTTGTTGACCTACCCCCAATCAACATGTC
Source organism: Oncorhynchus masou masou (assembly GCF_036934945.1). Taxonomy (NCBI): domain Eukaryota; kingdom Metazoa; phylum Chordata; class Actinopteri; order Salmoniformes; family Salmonidae; genus Oncorhynchus; species Oncorhynchus masou. Next base: position 212,820 of record NW_027011440.1, on the reverse strand, counting down.
TAGACAAAAAGCTTGGCTAACATGTTTAACACAGTTAGCTAGCTAGCTACTAGGTGCCAAATAGGTTACTGCTAGTTTGTCATCTTCAACCTCTACGCCAACGCTAATTGTGAATGATTACATTATTTTTTTTATCAAGTCATCAATGTCCGATATGTGAATTGTTCATCTCAATCAGGCAACACTGACCAGCTAGCTAACCTTAGTAAGTTAGCATGGCTAGTTAACCAGGCCGTGTGTTAGCTAGCTAGCTAACCTTAGTAAGTTAGCATGGCTAGTTAGCCAGGCCGTGTGTTAGCTAGCTAGCCAACCTTAGTAAGTTAGCATGGCTATTTAGCCAGGCCGTGTGTTAGCTAGCTAGCTAACCTTAGTAAGTTAGCATGGCTCGTTAGCCAGGCCGTGTGTTAGCTAGCTAGCCAACCTTAGTTACCTGACTTCAAATTTAGCAAATCATTTACTTAGTTAGCCATTTGTCCAGTGTGATTACAAAACAAATTCACATTTTGGTTTGGCTTTAAACTAACTTTGTGCTTGTAATTGAGCCATCTAGCTAGATCACATCCCACCGCAGTGAGAAAGGTGAACCAGTAAACTGCAGTTAACCCAATAAAGCTAAAAAATAGTTACCAGTAAGCTAAAGTTAACCCAGTTAGCTCAAATGGCTAACGTTAGCGATCGTTGCCATCGCTACAGCAATGTTAGCTAGCTAGCTACATTTTCTTAGCAGAATCCTAGAAGCCGAAATATTTTGCATGCATGGTCTATCCCTTTTTGTTAGCAAAGCTGTTCTAGTGAAACTCACCCTGTTTTGTGAAACTCACTTTTCACTTTTTTTGTGCCTCTCTTGAATCCATATGTAGACTTCCATGTCTGAACCCAAGTCCATAGAGTCCCTGGGTTCTGGCTGTGGTGTTCCAGACCAGAGAACCTCACAGCTGGGTCCAGAGATGGTCTCAGTGAAGCTGGAGGACTGCAGTCAACCACTGCAACTCAATGTGATTGTCAAAGAAGAGCCAGAAGTCCTAGAGGAAGAGATGGCTGTCAAGGAGGAGGAGGCAGAGGAGGATAGAGCAGTCGGAGAGGAGGATAGAGCAGTCGGAGAGGAGGATAGAGCAGTCGGAGAGGAGGAGAGAGCAGTCGGAGAGGAGGTGGAGGAGAGAGCAATCGGAGAGGAGGTGGAGGAGAGAGCAATCGGAGAGGAGGTGGAGGAGAGAGCAATCAAAGAGGAGGTGGAGGAGAGAGCAATCAAAGAGGAGGTGGAGGAGAGCAGAGTCAACGACGAGGAGAGTCCAGTCAAACACGAGGTGAAGGAGAGCGGAGTCAACGACGCGGAGAGTCCAGTCAAACAGGAGGTGAAGGAGAGCGGAGTCAACGACGAGGAGAGTCCAGTCAAACAGGAGGTGAAGGAGAGCGGAGTCAACGACGAGGAGAGTCCAGTCAAACAGGAGGTGAAGGAGAGCGGAGTCAACGACGAGGAGAGTCCAGTCAAACAGGAGGTGAAGGAGAGCGGAGTCAACGACGAGGAGAGTCCAGTCAAACAGGAGGTGAAGGAGAGCGGAGTCAACGACGAGGAGAGTCCAGTCAAACAGGAGGTGAAGGAGAGCGGAGTCAACGACGAGGAGAGTCCAGTCAAAGAAGAGAACAGGGATGGGTCTCCAGATCTAGAGGAAGTAGATAGTATCACTGATCCAGGTAAGCAGGAGATTCCACAACTGTTATTGACAGCTCACTTCCCACAACTATTATTGTTAAAGTGAGCTCCGCTTCTAGACAGAGATTGTGGTAGTGTTTAGCTTTCGTCCGTCCCCTCGCCCCGACCCGGGCTCGAACCAGGGACCCTCTGCACACATAGACAACAGTCACCCACGAAGCATCATTACGAAAGCCGCGGCCCTTGCAGAGCAAGGGGAAAAACTACTTCAAGTCTCAGAGCGAGTGACGTCACCCGATTGAAACGCTATTAGTGCGCACCACCGCCGCTAACTAGCCGTTTCACATCGGTTACACTCACCCCCCTTTTGACCTCCTCCTTTTCTGCAGCAACCAGTGATCTGGGTCAACAGCATCAATGAAACAGTATAGCTTCCATCCCTCTCCACACCCCAACCCGGGCTTGAGCCAGGGACCCTCTGCACACATCAACAACTGACACCCACGGAGCATCGTTACCCATCACGCCACAAAAGCCGCGGCCCTTGCAGAGCAAGGGGAACAACTATTTCAGGTCTAAGAGCGAGTGACGTCATCAATTTGAAACACTATTAGCGCGCACCACCGCTAACTAGCTAGCCATTTCACATCGGTTACAGTAGCAGTATACCATTAACCCACTGTGCAACCTACCTGTGTCTGTATCTTTAAATATTGTGGCGTCAGCATCCTGTTATGGGTATGCTTGTCACGGGCAGAGACAGGATAGTTTGTCAGGATCAAAAGAAATATTAAAGGAGCAAAGCTCAGGTTAAAGTCAGAGGAAAACTGACAATGGATACATGTTTACTTCAAACTACTTTTGTAATCCAACTTTAGTAAACGTTAATAATCGATCAAATTGATCACGGAGCGATCTGTATTCAATAGCAGCAAGTCTTGTAATCATGGTCCACATTCTCTCTTCCATAACATCCTCCTGTGTACTCGATGACAGGAAGTGCCTATTTCTCATTTCACCAAGGATTAACTTCAACCCAATTCCCAACACTGGCGACATCGTCTGGAAGCTGTAGGGCCCAGTTGACAGTTCCTATCTATTTTCTCTTGCCATAGACAATACAGAGACTGGCGGAGTGATATTTTTTGTTTGTTTTTTGTGAACAGTTTTCCTTGGGGTTTTGCCTGCTACAGACGTTCTGTTATAGTCACAGACATGATTTAACCAGTTTTGGGAACTTCAGAGTGTTTTGTATCCACACATACTAATCATATGCATATACTATATTCCTGGCATGAGTAGCAGGACGTTGAGATTCTGCTTCAATATAATTGAGACCTGTCATGGCTGCCAAAGGTGGTTCCAGGAAGTAATCAAGGAAGTATTAACTGGGTTTTGAGGACATGTGACGCAATCAAGACATCTTGTTGTTTTACGACTTATTAAATGTTCTATCATTTGTGTTTAACTTTATAAATAGTTTGGTTGGTTGTGTAGGTTGGTTGGTTGTGTAGATTGGTTGTGTAGAATGGTTGTGGAGGTTGGTTGTGGAGGTTGGTTGGTTGTGGAGGTTGGTTGGTTGTGGAGGTTGGTTGGTTGGTTGTGGAGGTTGGTTGGTTGTGTAGATTGGTTGGTTGTGTAGATTGGTTGGTTGTGTAGGTCGGTTGTGTAGATTGGTTGTGTAGGTCGGTTGTGTAGGTCGGTTGTGTAGGTTGGTTGTGTAGATTGGTTGTGGAAAAATCTAATGTATTCCTTTTTTGATATTTAGTGTTAAGGCAGCAAAATGTGTCGACTATGCAAGAGGTGTGTTGTCTTTAACTAGCTACTGTATGTCCATATTCCCACAGGAGAGATCTCCAACCCAGGTTCAGACAGTGAGCCCAGTTCCACAGCATCAGGAAACCATAAACAACACAGACGGAGGAACTCAGGACAGAAACATCACCACTGCATGGACTGCTTCACTAGTTTCTATGATCCAGAGGAGTTGAGAAGGCACACTTGTAGGCCCCGCCCCTGCTCAGATTGCAGAGACAGTTTTATTTGTCCAATTCACCTCAAATCACACCAACAGACTCACAGAATAAAGAAGATTTATCCGTGTGATCAATGTGGGAAGAGCTTTCCGACACCAAGCAAACAGATGACGCACCAGAAAACTCACACAGGAGAGAGGCCTTACCACTGCTCCCAATGTGGGACGAGCGTCAGTAATTTAGCACATCTAAAGCGACACCAGAGGATAATACACCTGGGAGAGAAGCCTTACCACTGCTCTCAGTGTGATAAGCGCTTCAGTCAGGCAGGTCATCTGAAGACACACCAGCGAACTCACACAGGAGAGAAGCCTTACCACTGCTCTCGGTGTGGGAAGAGCTTTGGTCGGGCAGGATCTCTGAAGACACACCAGATTACTCACACAGAAGAGAAGCCGTATCACTGCTCTCAATGTGGGGATAACTTCACCAGTTTATATTTCCTAAAGAAACACCAGATAACTCACACAGGAGAGCAGCCGTACCACTGCTCTCAGTGTGGAAAGAGCTTCAGTCAGGCAGGAGACCTGAAGCAACACCAGCGAACTCACACAGGAGAGAAGCCATACCACTGCGCTCAGTGTGGGAAGTGGTTTGGTTGGGCACGAGCTCTAAAGAAACACCAGCTAACTCACACTGGAGAGAAGCCTTACAACTGCTCTCAACGTGGGAAGGGTTTCAGTCGGCCAGCACACCTAACGAGACACCAGCGAACTCACACCGGAGAGAAGCCTTACCACTGCTCTCAATGTGGGAAGAGCTGCGGTCAGACAGCAGACCTAAAGAGGCACCAGCTAACGCACATCGGAGAGAAGCCTTACCACTGCTCCCGGTGTGGGAAGAGTTTCAGGCATTTAAAAACTCTGAAGATGCACCAGATGAGAAGCTTTTCCACTGCTGTTAGTGTGGGAAGAGTTTTAAATGCATAAAATAACATCAGAAGATGTTGCCCAACACTGACCTTTTTATAATGGTTTTGCCAAGCTGGGCATCTCACCAATATTGACTGAGTTGTTTTTTTTCTTCTTCTCCAACCTGATGTACATTGTCATATAAAAAAATGTACCAAAGCTTATGAAATATGACACGAGGGTCACATTTTAAATTAAAGTGTCTATTCCTCCAGAAATGTATTCCGTTTCTATCTCCATAAATCAATACTTTCTTCACCACACTTCTATCATCGAAAGTCAACCGCTCTCCTCTTGAACGTTTTGTTTGCATATTGATGTTATTGCACCAGTGTTGAGGAAACACATTAGTAACACAGGGGGTTACAGTAATAGCATTACATTACTCAGTAACAAGGTTGCAACGAAGTTGACATCTGTATTTAAATAGTAACTAGTTAGCAACGTGTTACTTTCCGTGTGGCGTTTCCATGATGTGATTTCACCTGCCAGGAGAGGCAGAGAACCTGGTTTACAGGTAAATGCATGAGAAGCCTTACTCACCTGACCTCTCACATTATACCTTACTCACCTGACCTCTCACATTATACCTCACTCACCTGACCTCACATTATACCTTACTCACCTGACCTCTCACATTATATCTTACTCACCTGACCTCTCACATTATACCTCACTCACCTGACCTCACATTATACCTCACTCACCTGACCTCTCACATTATATCTCACTCACCTGACCTCTCACATTATACCTCACTCACCTGACCTCACATTATACCTTACTCACCTGACCTCTCACATTATACCTTACTCACCTGACCTCACATTATACCTTACTCACCTGACCTCTCACATTATACCTTACTCACCTGACCTCTCACATTATACCTTACTCACCTGACCTCACATTATACCTTACTCACCTGACCTCTCACATTATACCTTTCTCACCTGACCTCACATTATACCTTACTCACCTGACCTCTCACATTATACCTCACTCACCTGACCCCTCACATTATACCTCACTCACCTGACCTCTCACATTATACCTTACTCACCTGACCTCACATTATACCTTACTCACCTGACCTCTCACATTATACCTTTCTCACCTGACCTCACATTATACCTTACTCACCTGACCTCTCACATTATACCTTACTCACCTGACCCCTCACATTATACCTCACTCACCTGACCTCTCACATTATACCTTACTCACCTGACCTCTCACATTATACCTTACTCACCTGACCTCACATTATACCTTACTCACCTGACCTCTCACATTATACCTTTCTCACCTGACCTCACATTATACCTTACTCACCTGACCTCTCACATTATACCTTACTCATCTGACCTCACATTATACCTTACTCACCTGACCTCACATTATACCTTACTCACCTGACCTCTCACATTATACCTTTCTCACCTGACCTCACATTATACCTTACTCACCTGACCTCACATTATACCTTTCTCACCTGACCTCACATTATACCTTACTCACCTGACCTCACATTATACCTTACTCACCTGACCTCACATTATACCTTACTCACCTGACCTCTCACATTATACCTTACTCACCTGACCTCTCACATTATACCTTACTCACCTGACCTCTCACATTATACCTTACTCACCTGACCTCTCACATTATACCTTACTCACCTGACCTCACATTATACCTTACTCACCTGACCTCTCACATTATACCTTACTCACCTGACCTCTCACATTATACCTTACTCACCTGACCTCTCACATTATACCTTACTCACCTGACCTCTCACATTATACCTTACTCACCTGACCTCTCACATTATACCTTACTCACCTGACCTCTCACATTATACCTTACTCACCTGACCTCACATTATACCTTACTCACCTGACCTCTCACATTATACCTTACTCACCTGACCTCTCACATTATACCTTACTCACCTGACCTCTCACATTATACCTTACTCACCTGACCTCTCACATTATACCTTACTCACCTGACCTCACATTATACCTTACTCACCTGACCTCTCACATTATACCTTACTCACCTGACCTCTCACATTATACCTTACTCACCTGACCTCTCACATTATACCTTACTCACCTGACCTCTCACATTATACCTTACTCACCTGACCTCTCACATTATATGAAAACGGAAAGAAAGTTCAGGACAAACACACATTAAGAACACCTGCTCTTTCCATGAGATCGACTGACCAGGAGAATCCAGGTGAAAGCTATGATCCCTTATCGATGTCACTTGTTAAGTTCACTTCAATCACTGTCGATGAAGGGGAAGGTCAAAGATGGATTTTGAAGCCTTGAGACGTGTGTGTGCCATTCAGGGGGTGAATGGCCAAGACAAAAGATTTAAGACACCGGTTTGTGTCAAGAACTGCAACGCTGCTGGGTTTTTCACGCTCAACAGTTTCCCGTGTGTATCAAGAATGGTCCACCACCCAAAGGACATCGGGTTGACACAACTGTGGGAAGCCTTGGAGTCAACATGGGCCAGCAGTACAGCTTTCAACACCTTGTAGAGTTCGTGCCCCAACTAACTGAAGCTGTTCTGAGTCAATAATAACTCAATATCAGGAAGGTTAACCTAATGTTTGGTATACCCAGACTAAATAAAAATGTCATTTACGTTACTGCTTTGTTTTTTCATGTTTTTTAGTATGGGGTTTAGGCATCATTCAGGATACTGGTTTGTATAAAATATCACCACCTAACCAACTTGAAGAGACACCAGTGAAGTTGAATGCAGTGGGTGTAGTAGCTTCGTTGAACCAGAAGGTGGCGACCCGTAATTTAAACAGCTTTAGGCATCAAACCAGTATCCTGAATGATGCCTAAACCCTGTACTAAGAAACATGAAAAAACAAAGCAGTAACGTAAATGACATTTTTATTTACCCTTAGTTTTGCTTTCTCGCCATGACTGGCCTCACACTCCAGTACTGTAGGTGGCGCTGCATGCACCTGTCAGTTGGTTGCGATCAGCCAATACAAATTAAAGAAGGATTTGCTTTTCCGCCATGACTGACCTCACACTCCAGTACTGTAGGTGGCGCTGCATGCACCTGTCAGTTGGTTGCGATCCGCCAATACAAATTAAAGAAGGAGTTGCTTTCTTCCAATAGCGGAACATTGATCAAGGTGCTTCACGTATTATCTGACCATTGTTTCCAAACAAAAATGTATGAAGATATTAGATCATATTCTTAAAATGGCAGTCAGCAGAAGAAAACATAACAAAGCGAAGCCCCCCCCCCCCATTTCTGTAAATTGCTTAGTGTAACCACTCTCAAATTCCTAGACAGAGTTATGGATGCAAGACTGGCCATGCATCCATGATAGTTTTGAAGCTAAATAATGTTGGTTTACATTTACTTTGTTTATCAACACTGGATTAAAACAGGCTTTATTTAGTATGTTGGGTTCTGACGGGGTAAGAGTTTATCTAAGCTTGTGAGGAATTTATATTCTTCAAAAATGAATGTACATGAATGTAGGCAGCAACATAATGATTTAGTGCAGTTGCGCAGTGTGCATCTATCGCATCCTTGACTGTCCTGAGTTCGCAGATAGTTATTCTCACGATGACAGTGAAGTGAAGGCGTAAGAATGGCAAAAAGATCAATCCTTCGTCTCCTGTTTACCACCTTTGTCTCGAGTACATACCTACATCTCCTGAATACAAACCAAGTAAACGTACGTGTAACTCTTCATGCTCTCTTGAAAAACTTTGCGGATCTTGAAATGGAACCAGTTGGCTATGCTGAGCGCTCTGACGTTGAGCCAGACCAGGATGAAGTGGGCCGAAAAGCAGTGACAGGTGTCGTGGAGATTTTTTGGAAAGAGGATTCCTGTTATTTTGGCCGACCCACACAGTGTCGGGCTGGGTAACGGACAAACTAAAAATGGTTACATCTGTAAACGTTTCGAGAATTGTTGAGATTTTGTTTTGTGCATCCTCCGCTCAGAGGAAGCGGACGTGTTGTGATTTGCTCTACGGAGTAGGGCGCCACTCAGAGGTGATCCGTGTTGTAAACATACTCCTGGTGATTGTTAAACCCGCCGTTTGATAAAACACAGACCCGGTGGCAATGGCGAGTCTGAGGATACCCTGTCTGTCTTGTTGAGCTTTGTCACCGACTTTTCTATTGGCGCCCTGCTCCTGAGAGCAAAGAAATGCACAGCTCTTGTCCCGAGAAACGTGGAGCGCTTGATCCCTCTGGAGAGAAGAAACGCAACAAATCACCAACAGTCCACTTTGAGTTACTTTCAATGACTCAACAGTCCCCAACCTCTTCTTCACTCAACCAGAACGAGGTCTGTGATGTTATTCCGGCAGACTACCATAGAAGATTTGTTTTATAACTAACTCAAGATGGACCACAGCCTGTTCTTTAAAGTGGGAACGAATTCGTTTTTTTTGGCAAAGGGTAAAATCTACAAAAATGTGTCTTAACAGAAGCTAGTTTTGGAAACAAAAAACTGTGCATGAATTCGTACAAAATCGATCTTCTCCCACTGCCGGCCACTGGGCATCCTCTCATCACCATATTTGGTAGTGAGTGGACACGCCAACCGGATGCTTCACACTAACATATTTCCGGTGAAATATCTGGCTCATTGTTCTATCTGTGACGTGGTTCGGAGTTACGCTAGTTAGCTGTTGTTGTTGCTGCTAGTATCGTCGGTAGTCAACATTTCAAAGTCCAGGCCCAAAGTAAGATCAAGGTTTTAAAACATTATATAACGATTCTATGTACATAACACATTATTTTGTCGACACAAAAACCGAGTCTTCAGGACATTAGAGACTGTCTAGCCATGTTATCCAGCTAACTAACGTTAGCTATAGTGGGTTGAAGTTGTCTAGGTTTTCATCTTCATCCTCGGCTAGCTAGCTAGCTATCTATCGTTGTTAGCAAGCACGTTTGTTTAGCTAGCTATCTTCAAGACGCTGTGTTGTGACTGATCACATTATTCGTCATCAATGTCAAATATGTGATTAGTGAATCATTTCAACCAGGCAGCCTGGTCACTAGATAGTAAGTGGGCAGGGACGGCGCCAGAACTAATCAGCTGGACAGGCATTTGATTAACTATTGTGGCTGTCGGTGCCGTTTAAGATGAGGGAGGACCATTGGCGATTTTAGCATGTACATCTTGGTGGAAAAAAAAAACAACAACATGTGGCATGCCAGCAAAGCCACTACACAACACTAAACAATACATTCATTGCATTATAACGGTGACAAACGGTGCCCACCAACTGTTAGGACCTACATAAAGCTGTCCCAACACCTTACCACTGCTTCTCTTGGCTATCAGCAGAATCTTGTCTGGCAGCGAATCGGTTCATTCAGACTCATTTACTGCCTTAAAACAACAGCTGATATGGCTGGCTGGCTTAAACAAATGTGGTTTCTAATGACAATTGAGACGTACAAACCACGTCATAAGGGACGACAAGCGGATACGAGGAAATCCATAGACGCGCGGCACAAATCATGCTTCATTGACAGCATGGCCAATGTTGAATGTTTATCAATATAAACATGGAAAATAGCCCCTTAATCCCAGATTTGAGACCTCACTGCCGCTGATTCCTTCCAAACCACTCGTTGAATTTGCGATTTCCAACTTGTTGTGTAATGTTTATGTCCGATGAACACCGATATGTTTTCTCAATAATTTCTCTTCATAAAACAAGGATTAAAAATGATTTTCCAGTAAATTGTCGACTTGATTCATGATGATTACTGCTCGCTAAGATTGTGAAAGTATAATGTCCAATCAAAGCTACTGTAGATATAATGTGATTTGACGTAATTTTATCTGTGGCCAATGACCTTGAGACTTCTTGGATGGGCACTTCTATGGCAGCAGCCGAAGGGCTAGAATTTAAGGTCTGCTCTTACACTTGGCAGTGACGTAAAGTCCTCATGAGTGACAGAACACTAAGCCAATCACAGCACGACGCTCTGTTTTTTCCCGCTGTCTTGCACCACTACACCACAGAAAGCACTGAGCTAGGCTGAAACACCTGCGTTTTGTAGCTGCCTTACTCAAGAAAACAAAGAAGGGACTTTATTTTTTTATTTTTTTTTACATTGTTTGCAGACTGATATGTGACACATTAATGCCAAAATAACATGCAAATGAGGCAAGCCCCCCCCCCATTTTTTATTTTTATAATATATATTTTGTGCTAAAATGTGGGGCTCAAAACAGGGGGGGGGGCTCTGCCCTGAGTGACTAGTCACCACTTGGAGGATCATAATGTATTGTATGAGCTTGGCCTTGTGTCTATTCCAGCATATTGGATGACTCCATTCACCCAGCTCAGTGTAACATCCATGGGTTTAGGTTACGACATGGTTCCTAACATGACTCCATTCACCCAGCTCAGTGTAACATCCATGGGTTTAGGTTACGACATGGTTCCTAACATGACTCCATTCACCCAGCTCAGTGTAACATCCATGGGTTTAGGTTATGACATGGTTCCTAACATGTCACAATAACTCCTCCCTGGCATTTTCATTCGTTGTCATGTCAACCAACACTGTATTCAAAGCGCCCACTACTATTTATATTCTGTCTATAGAATTATAATAAACATTCTATTTCCAGGATTCCAACAGTACACCCAAGTGTTCTGATTTTAAATCGCAATTGCAACATTTGGTTAAAAATAAGGCCTAGTTTTTTTCACCCCCCCTTGCTCCCCAAATTTGTGGAATCCCATTGGTAGTTACAGTCGGTAGTTACAGTCTTGTCTCATCGCTGCAACTCCTGTACGGACAACGGGAGAGGTGAAGGTGGAGAGCCGTGTGTCCTCCGAAACCCAACCAAAACGCACTACTTCTTGACACAATGCCCACTTAACCCGGAAGCCAGCCGCACCAATGTATCGGAGGAAACGCCGTGCACCTGGCCACCGTATCACCGTGCCCGGCCCGCCACAGGGCTCGCTGGTGCACGATGGGACAAGGACATCCCCGCCGGCCAAACCCTCTCCTAACCCGGGCGACGCTGGGTCTATTGTGCGCTGCCCCATGGGTCTCCCGGTCACACAGACACCTCCTCTAACCCAGAATCCCTAGTGGCACAGCTAGCAGTGTGATGCAGTGCCCCATGGGTCTCCCGGTCACACAGACACCCAGAATCCCTAGTGGCACAGCTAGCAGTGTGATGCGGTGCCCCATGGGTCTCCCGGTCACACAAACACCTCTAACCTAGAATCCCTAGTGGCACAGCGAGCAGTGTGATGCGGGGCCTCAGACCACTGCGGCACTTGGAAGGCCTCGGCCTTGTTCTTTTTGCCCATATCGTGAACCCGTAACGTGGCAGTGTGGAGATGATCTCATATGAGTGCAGGAAATCATTTTTGGTTAAGCCCAGTCTGGATTTTTCACATTTTAATCAAATCATAAGTCTTCATATTAGATATTATTATTTAATTTTATATCCACTTTTCTTACAAAAGTTAGGGCAGTATATGTTAGAGATGTTTAAACTGATATTTTGGTGGCCGTAATGGGTACACTTAACCTACCATTAATTTTTACTCTGTTCAATTTGAATTGAAATCACTCAAAAGTTCCCTGTAATATACTGTAAAGCAGTGTTTTTACAAGGTTGTAGCTGGTGTAATGTGGGCACGTTATGCGTTGACAATGTTAATGACAGTGGATTACCCATCGACACGTGGCACACGTATCACAACACATCTTTACGATGTCATAATGGGCATCGTATGGAATGGAATGGTCATCACACTGGATTATTGATCTAGTAGAAATATATCACGCTCACTCACGTCTTGCTGTGTGTGTGTGTTGGTAATGTCATGACTGTAAACACGATCTTTAACAATGTCACATTTGATAAACCGCACCGTCTTCTGCAGCCTTGATAAGGTGCCAAAATGAAATCAACCATTTGGTATCGTTTTGATTATGGGAGATTGAATAAGTGTGGTTCAAGCTGTTTTCTTGGAGTTGATTTGAAGCCATCGTCTCTATCGGCGCATGACAGCGTCCAACTCAGTTTCACAGAAAACACATTAAACCGTATAGTGTTGTGTATTTGCAAATTCACGAGGAAACTGAAGAGTGGATGGCTTTACCGAGTTTGAGTGTTGGCTCACTTGACCGCAGTGTTTGTTAGCTAGCTAGTTAACCGTAGCTAGCTAACTTCAATTTTATTAATCCTTTACTTAATCATTCATCCAGCGTGATATCAAATGTCATTTTGGTTCGGCTTTGCTTTAAACTAGCAAACTTCTTGCTTGTAATTGTATCAAGCAATCCAGCTAGATATCATCCCACCCTATTGAGAAAGGTGACGGTAGAATGTATCAGTAAGCTAAAGTTAACCCAATTAGCTCAAATGGCTAAAGTTAACCCAATTAGCTCAAATGGCTAAAGTTAACCCAATTAGCTCAAATGGCTAAAGTTAACCCAATTAGCTCAAATGGCTAAAGTTAACCCATTTAGCTCAAATGGCTAAAGTTAACCCAATTAGCTCAAATGGCTAAAGTTAACCCAATTAGCTCAAATGGCTAAAGTTAACCCAATTAGCTCAAATGGCTAAAGTTAGCGATCGTTGCCATCACCACAGCAATATTAGCTAGCTAGCTACGTTTTCTTAGCAGAATCCTAGTAGATAGACCATGCATGCAACATTTTCCATCTATCCCTTTTTGTTAGCAAAACTGTTCTAGTGAAACTCACTTTTCATTTTTTGTGCCTCTTTTGGAACCATCTGTAGCCTTCCATGTCTGAACCCAAGTCCACAGAGTCCCCAGCTTCTGGCTGTGGTGTTCCAGCCCAGAGAAGCTCACAGCAGGGTCCAGAGATGGTCTCAGTGAAGCTGGAGGACTGCAGTCAAACACTGGAACTTAATGTGATTGTCAAAGAAGAGCTAGAAGTCCTAGAGGAAGAGATGGCTGTCAAAGAGGAGGAGGCAGAGGAGGAGAGAGCAGTCGGAGAGGAGGAGAGAGCAGTCGGAGAGGAGGAGAGAGCAGTCGGAGAGGAGGAGAGAGCAGTCGGGGAGGTGGTGGTGGAGAGAGCAGTCGGAGAGGAGGAGAGAGCAGTCGGGGAGGTGGTGGTGGAGAGAGCAGTCGGAGAGGAGGAGAGAGCAGTTAGAGAGGAGGTGGAGGAGAGAGCAGTCGGAGAGGAGGAGAGAGCAGTCGGAGAGGTGGTGGTGGAGAGAGCAGTCAAAGAGGAAGAGGAGGAGAGAGCAGTCAGGGAGGTGGTGGTGGAGAGAGCAGTCAAAGAGGAAGAGGAGGAGAGAGCAGTCAGGGAGGTGGTGGTGGAGAGAGCAGTCAAAGAGGAAGAGGAGGAGAGAGCAGTCAAAGAGGAAGAGGAGGAGAGAGCAGTCAAAGAGGTGGTGGTGGAGAGAGCAGTCAAAGAGGAAGAGGAGGGGGAGAGGGCAGTCAAAGAGGAAGAGGGGAGAGGAGTCAAAGAGGAAGAGGAGAGAGGAGTCAAAGAGGAAGAGGAGAGCGCTGTCAAAGAGGAGGAGGAGGAGGATAGCAGAGAAGTGTCTGATCCAGATCTGGAGGAAGAAGTAGATAGTATCACTGACCCAGGTAAGTTTAGGTGTGGAGTACAGAGAGAGGTTGGTGACTTGGTGGCCTCAGGGGATTCTAAAATTATTATTGCTATTATTGACAGCTCACTTCCCACAACTATTGTTAAAGTTAGTCCAGCTTTTAGACAGAGATGATATACTATTGTTAAATTTACCCCAGCTTTTAAACAGAGATGATATACTATTGTTAAAGTTAGCCCAGCTTTTAGACAGAGATTATATACTATTGTTAAAGTTAGCCCGGCTTTTAGACAGAGATTATATACTGTTGTTAAAGTTAGCCCATGTTTTAGACAGAGATGATTTATTATTGTTAAAATTAGCCCAGCTTTTAGACAGAGATTATATACTATTGTTAAAGTTAGCCCAGCTTTTAGACAGAGATTATATACTGTTGTTAAAGTTAGCCCATGTTTTAGACAGAGATGATTTATTATTGTTAAAATTAGCCCAGCTTTTAGACAGAGATGATATACTATTGTTAAATTTAGCCCATCTTTTAGACAGAGATTATATACTATTGTTAAAGTTAGCCCAGCTTTTAGACAGAGATTATATACTATTGTTAAAGTTAGCCCGGCTTTTAGACAGAGATTATATACTATTGTTAAAGTTAGCCCGGCTTTTAGACAGAGATGATATACTATTGTTAAAGTTAGCCCAGCTTTTAGACAGAGATGATATACTATTGTTAAAGTTAGCCCAGCTTTTAGACAGAGATGATATACTATTGTTAAAGTTAGCCCAGCTTTTAGACAGAGATTATATACTGTTGTTAAAGTTAGCCCATGTTTTAGACAGAGATGATTTATTATTGTTAAAATTAGCCCAGTTTTTAGACAGAGATTATATACTATTGTTAAAGTTAGCCCATCTTTTAGACAGAGATTATATACTATTGTTAAAGTTAGCCCAGCTTTTAGACAGAGATGATATACTATTGTTAAAGTTAGCCCAGCTTTTAGACAGAGATGATTTATTATTGTTAAAATTAGCCCAGCTTTCAGACAGAGATGCTATACTCCGTGTAGCAGTATACCAACCTGTCTCTCTGACTGTTTGACAACTCTTTCCCCAAGTCGGTGTGTGCATATCTGTGGATGCTAGATGGTTGTGATTAGAAAGTTGTTGTTTTCATCGCCCAGTAAATAATCTGCTGTTAATGAATGAAACAATGAATAAAGAGTTGTAAGCTTGGGCTCGTGCCATCACCTGCTGTTGTGCCCTTGACTAAGACCTCTTAACCGCACACAGCAACTGGTCCACATGCCCCCATAGTACGGCAGCCCTCTGCTCCAACCTGTATGTTTGTTAGTTTTAAACAGGAAGTCACAATTCCGTTGGACCTTGTGTTCTAATTGGACAAATAAAGGGATCTTAATCGTTTTTTTTAAGACAAGTCTAAAGCCAATGCTTCTGATCCTGATCCAACTATTTCCATTGATAAGTCCCTATTGATCGTTAATGCTCTGTTGACTTTGTCCTCTTAACCTTTAGTACTGTATTGACCTCTCGTCCTCTGTCTCTGCGTTGTGTATTTATCTTCAAAATATTGTTATACCTTTCTTATGCTCTGTTCCTGATTCTAACCCCATATCTGTTCATATTCCCACAGGAGAGATCTCCAACCCAGGTTCAGACAGTGAGCCCAGTTCCACAGCATCAGGAAACCATAAACAACACAGACGGAGGAACTCAAGACAGAAACATCACCACTGCATGGACTGCTTCACTAGTTTCTATGAGCCAGAGGAGTTGAGAAGGCACACTTGTAGACCCCGCCCCTGCTCAGATTGCAGTGGCAGTTTTGTGTGTCCAACTCACCTCATACCACGCAATAAGACCCTCAAAAGAAAGAAAACGTACCCGTGTGGTCAATGTGGGAAGAGGTTTCAGACACCAAGCAGCTTGAAGACGCACCAGCTTACTCACACAGGAAAGAAGTCATACCACTGCTCCCAGTGTAGGAAGACATTCAGTTGTTCGTTCAATTTGAAGAGGCATCAGAGAATACATACAGGAGAGAAGCCTTTCCACTGCTTCCAATGTGGGAAGAGCTTCCGTATGGAAGGACAGCTAAACGAACACAAGAGAATACACACAGGAGAGAAGCCGTACCACTGCTTTCAGTGTGGGAAGAGCTTTGGTCGGGCAGGAGCTCTAAAGGCACACCAGCTAATTCACACAGGAGAGAAGCCGTACCACTGCTCTCAGTGTGGGAAGAGCTTCAGTCAGGCAGGACACCTGAAGACACACCATCGAACTCACTCGGGAGAGAAGCCATACCAATGCTCTGTTTGTGAGATGAGTTTTCCTCTTTTACAGACCTTAAATAGACACCAGCTTACTCACACAAGAAAGATGCCTTATCACTGCTCCCAGTGTGGGAAGAGCTTCAGTCAAACAGGAAGCCTGAGGGCACACCAGTTAACTCACACAATAAATAAGCCTTACCACTGCCTTCAATGTGGAAAGAGTTTCAGTCATTCATCAAATGTGACGGCCCACCAGTTAACTCACACAGGAGAGAAGAATTACCACTGCACTCAGTGTGGGAAGAGCTTCAGTCTGGCAAGATACCTGAAGAAACATTGTCAAACGCACACAGGAGAGAAGCCTTACCACTGCCCTCAGTGTGGGAAGAGTTTCCGTCAGTCATCACATCTGAGGGCACACAAGTTAACTCACACAGGAGAGAAGCCCTGTACCACTTATCCCAGTGTGGGAAGATCTTCAGGCAGACAGCAGACTTAGAGAGACACCAGCTAAACGTGGACACGTTTTTATCCGGATCTACAGGCTCCAGATCAGATCCCGGCCCATTGACTGTTCCTAGGCCGTCATTGAAAATAAGAATTTGTTCTTAACTGACTTGCCTAGTTAAATAGAGGTAAAAAAAAATAAAAAAAAATATATATATATAATTATTTTTTTTCTTCAAATCTGAGTAAAACGGAGCGCGGCAGCCCGTGAAGTGGTCATATCTACCTGATTCCAGGTTGATGGCTCTCGCTTTCTCCGCTCTACAGGCTCTTATGACCGTCACAATAATAAATATAAATAAATATATCCCATTTTTAATTTAACATGTTGAATATATTGGGCCTCAAATCAGCCATTATTGCTGAGTGCGAGCAGTGCTCAGAGCACCTATGAGGCACGTCCCACCGTCAGCCAATCAGCTCCTCAGAACTATAAAGGGTCTCTACCACACAAGTTCATAACAATGGCACCAAAAAAAAAAAAAAGGAAACAAGGCAGGATGTACTCTTGTTCCTATGGTGACTCGGTAGCTAGCTCAAGCTGGCTAATGTTACCCTCATCTCATGCTCTTCAAGGACTTTGTGACTGTGTTATCTAGTGGGAAGCCGTTATGTTGTGTTCTAACTGGTCTCCAGTCGTTGAGCTCTAGCATGCCGACCATAACTGTGCATTGGCTAGGCTAATAGCTAACGTTAGCTGGCTGACTCGCTTGCTGGCTAAGATAATTGTGTAACGGATGTGAAACGGCTAGCTTAGTTTGTGGAGCGATGGGTAACGACGCTTCGAGGGTGTCAGTTGTTGATGTGTGCAGAGGGTCCCTGGTTCGCGCCCGGGTTATACTGTTACAATTGCATATAGCAAACCTTTTCCGATAATTGGTTAGATGGAAGGGCTGGATATTGATGCACGGACCGGTTTGGGTTTTACTTTAGATTCTATGTCGGCCGTCAATGTAATTAAGAATTTGTTTTTATTGGACTTGCCTAGTTAAAGATTTTAATTTTTTATAAATATAACGGTATTTGAATGTTTGGTTTGTTAAATGTGATATGCGGTGTGTAACGTTCATTTTGATCGCTTACTCTGCTACTTGAGTCATCTCTCTCTGCTCTCCCTCTCTCTCTATGCCTCGTTGCCACACAGACCGAGCCCCGCCCCTTTCATTCAAGGAGCTCACGTGTTGGTTCTGGACCACCAGACACGTGCGTTCAGTCTGCATGGTCAATGCAGCACACGCAACAATATCAATACACTTCTAGAATGTACCCTTCCTTTGGTTTCTTACGTCTGCAAACAGCTAGTTTGTCTTTTCTTAGCGAGTTGTTCTATATCGTGTTAGCCGCTAGCTAGATAATAGATGTACCGAGTCAGAGCAAAGATAGCTAGTTATACAACCTGATACCAGTGATGGTGGAGGCCTAAAACAGCATGTTTGTGAAACAGTATCTTCTAAACCAATAAGATCAGGAGAAGCATGAATATGTTAGCTACATGAAGTAGCTCCTCCCTGGCATTTTCATTTGTTGTCATGCCAACCAACACTGTATTCAAAATTCCCACTTATTTATATTCTATTTCCATGATTTCAACGGTTCCCCCAAGTGTTTTGATCTTAATTAGAAGTCAAATCGCAATTACATTTGGTAAAAATAAATCCTTGATTTTTTGGGGGGGCCAATATTGTGCAGCCCTGCGTGGCAGTGTGAAAATAATCACAAATGAGTGCAGGAAATAAAGAAATTGATGGAAATGTAGGAAATTGTATTTGCTTAAAGTTGATTTGTACAATATAAAACAATAAGAATGGAGAAAGAATTTTGTATTATTCAAAAACCTAAAATCCCGTCAAAGAGGGGGGAGGGGCGGCTTACCAGCAGAGGGGGGAGGAGCCTCTCCCGGCAGGCTCCCAACAGAGGGGAAGGGGCCACTCCCGGCAGGCTCCCAGCAGAGGGGGGAGGAGCCTCTACCAGCAGGCTCCCAGCAGAGGGGGGAGGAGCCTCTCCCGGCAGGCTCCCAGCAGAGGGGGGAGGAGCCTCTCCCAGCAGGCTCCCAACAGAGGGGAAGGGGCCACTCCCAACAGGATTTGTCCTTCTCTTTTGCTCATCTCACATCTCTAGTCTCCATCAAAGCTCCTCCCATCAGCTCGAAGGCGGCAAGTTTAACCCAGTTGTCCACAGACGGCCTGCCGGAGACATGGACACAGCAGAGTTCTGACGAAGAGTGACGATGACTACAACACAGCCAGGGAACCTCTCCATTGGAGAACCATCTGCTGCACGCAAAAGTGCCTCAAACCCATATTTCCTCAAACGGACCACGTAAACGGACTGAACCTGACATGGTTAAAAGTGTTTGTGTGTAATAAGGTGCCATTTTAGAATGTGTGTGATTTATGCTTTTGTGACGACGACCAGGTAGTAACCTCAGGTGTCCACGGAGAAGTGTACTGTCAGGTATCTGTGCGATCTTAGTCTTCACAGTCTTCACACAGGCGGTGGTAGATGTTATGAGAGGACAAAGAACCCTCCATTTATGTGGACAGTTGATTAACTCGTGCCCTGCCCTGAGCCAATCACAGCTCTCCTCACCTGACTCGTGCCCTGCCCTGAGCCAATCACAGCTCTCCTCACCTGACTCTGCCCTGCCCTGAGCCAATCACAGCTCTCCTCACCTGACTCGTGCCCTGCCATGAGTCAAAGATCAATGTAGGCGATGAATGCTAATTCCCTCACCTGAGCCAATCACAGCTCTCCTCACCTGACTCGTGCCCTGCCCTGAGCCAATCACAGCTCTCCTGACGGTAAGGCTTCACCTCATCCTGTCCAGGACTATAAACTGAATGTGTGAATACCACTCAATGTGTTCCCACGGCGACCAGGACTATAAACTGAATGTGTGAATACCACTCAATGTGTTCCCACGGCGACCAGGACTATAAACTGAATGTGTGAATACCACTCAATGTGTTCCCACGGTGACCAGGACTATAAACTGAATGTGTGAATACCACTCAATGTGTTCCCACGGTGACCAGGACTATAAACTGAATGTGTGAATACCACTCAATGTGTTCCCACGGTGACCAGGACTATAAACTGAATGTGTGAATACCACTCAATGTGTTCCCACGGTGACCAGGACTATAAACTGAATGTGTGAATACCACTCAATGTGTTCCCACGGTGACCAGGACCATAAACTGAACGTGTGAATACCACTCAATGTGTTCCCACGGTGACCAGGACTATAAACTGAATGTGTGAATACCACTCAATGTGTTCCCACGGTGACCAGGACTATAAACTGAATGTGTGAATACCACTCAATGTGTCCCCACGGTGACCAGGACTATAAACTGAATGTGTGAATACCACTCATTGTGTTCCCACGGTGACCAGGACTATAAACTGAATGTGTGAATACCACTCAATGTGTTCCCATGGTGACCAGGACTATAAACTGAACGTGTGAATACCACTCAATGTGTTCCCACGGTGACCAGGACTATAAACTGAATGTTACCCTACACCGTTCCCTGAAGACCCTACACCGGGGAACGTTCCCTGAAGACCCTACACCGGGGAACGTTCCCTGAAGACCCTACACCGGGGAACGTTCCCTGAAGCCCCTACACCGCGGAACGTTCCCTGAAGACCCTACACCGCAGAACGTTCCCTGAAGACCCTACACCGGGGAACGTTCCCTGAAGACCCTACACCGCGGAACGTTCCCTGAAGACCCTACACCGGGGAACGTTCCCTGAAGACCCTACACCGGGGAACGTTCCCTGAAGACCCTACACCGCGGAACGTTCCCTGAAGACCCTACACCGGGGAACGTTCCCTGAAGACCCTACACCGGGGAACGTTCCCTGAAGACCCTACACCGCGGAACGTTCCCTGAAGACCCTACACCGCGGAACGTTCCCTGAAGACCCTACACCGCGGAACGTTCCCTGAAGACCCTACACCGCGGAACATTCCCTGAAGACCCTACACCGGGGAACGTTCCCTGAAGACCCTACACCGCGGAACGTTCCCTGAAGACCCTACACCGTTGGTTCCAGACAGGATATACATAATAGTATCCATCGTTCCCTGATTTTACTGTAAGCGGGTAACCTGTAGACTAGGATACTTCTCTTATTACCTATCTATATTTCTATTTCTATATTATGATGCCTGTCTTGTTTCATTCTGAAGTATCAACAGCAGCTGGTTGAAGTGGATTGTGTATGTGTGCTGATTTTACTGTAAGCGGGTAACCTGTAGACTAGGATACTTCTCTTATTACCTATCTATATTTCTATTTCTATATTATGATGCCTGTCTTGTTTCATTCTGAAGTATCAACAGCAGCTGGTTGAAGTGGATTGTGTATGTGTGCTGCACAGTCCCTAAGTTCTAGACCTCAGCTGAATCTGGTAATGAGTGGTGTGGCTGTTGACCAAGTTGAGGAGACTAAATGACTTGGCGTCACCTTAGATTGTAAACTGTCAAAACATATAGATTCAATGGTTGTAAAGATGGTCTGTCCGTAGAAAACCACAAAGAAGTCCTGCAGGCTCTAGTTTTATCTTATCTTGATTAATGTCCAGCCGTATGTTTAGGTCCTGCAAAGAAAGACCTAGTTAAGCTGCAGCCCAGAACAGAGCGGCACATCTTGCTCTCCATTGTAACCAGAGGGCACACAGTCTCTCTTGGCTGGGAGTTGAGGAAAGACACTACTTGTTTTACTAACAAAGTGTTGGAAATTCCAAATAGTTTCCATAGTCACCGTACACACAGCTCTGACACAGACACTTACCCCACCAGACCTGCCACCAGGGGTCTTTTCACAGTCCCCAGGTCCAGAACACAGTCAAGGAAACATGCAGTATTACACAGAGCCGTGAGTGCCTGGTGCTCCCTTCTATCTTATACACAGCATTTCACAGAGCCGTGAGTGCCTGGTGCTCCCTTCTATCTTATACACAGCATTACACAGAGCAGTGAGTGCATGGTGCTCCCTTCTATCTTATACACAGCATTATACAGAGCAGTGAGTGCCTGGTGCTCCCTTCTATCTTATACACAGTATTATACAGAGCCGTGAGTGCCTGGTGCTCCCTTCTATCTTATACACAGTATTATACAGAGACGTGAGTGCCTGGTGCTCCCTTCTATCTTATACACAGTATTATACAGAGCCGTGAGTGCCTGGTGCTCCCTTCTATCTTATACACAGTATTATACAGAGCCGTGAGTGCCTGGTGCTCCCTTCTATCTTATACACAGTATTATACAGAGCTGTGAGTGCCTGGTGCTCCCTTCTATCTTATACACAGTATTACACAGAGCCGTGAGTGCCTGGTGCTCCCTTCTATCTTATACACAGTATTATACAGAGCTGTGAGTGCCTGGTGCTCCCTTCTATCTTATACACAGCATTACACAGAGCCGTGAGTGCCTGGTGCTCCCTTCTATCTTATACACAGCATTACACAGAGCCGTGAGTGCCTGGTGCTCCCTTCTATCTTCTATACAGTATGATACAGAGCCGTGAGTGCCTGGTGCTCCCTTCTATCTTCTACAGCGCTAGTGAACCTCAGACCTGGTTTGGAAACAACGATGAAGCAATAGCTCACGACACAACGCCTCTCCATGTGACCTCCATGTGACTTGTTGTGTGTATGTACTGACAGGTATGTGTAACTGATAGACACACACACACACACACTACACACGCATGTTTTTAAATGTATGTAAACTGTGAAGTATTTAGTCTGTAATGTATTTTTCGTTATGTGTCGGGATTTTTTTATTTTTTTTATTTATTTCACCTTTATTTAACCAGGTAGGCTAGTTGAGAACAAGTTCTCATTTGCAACTGCGACCTGGCCAAGATAAAGCTTAGCAGTGTGAACAGACAATCCCAGTAAAGACGAGCTGTCTCCGTTGCCGTCGGCGACTAATAAATCCCGCGTTAGGGCCTCTGATCCCCGTTCCCTGTGTGTGACTGGGATTCTGCAGCCATTCACATCAGTACAGCGTTTTGCCATCAGTCTCCATTCATTCAGCCTGTACATCCATTGCTTTAGCCTGGTTATTTCTAAGCATTTCCTATTTGTTTTTGTATTTTATTTAACCTTTATTTAACTAGGAAAGTCAGCTAAGAAACAAATTCTTATTTTCAATGACGGCCTACCCCGGCCAAACCCGGACGACACTGGGCCAATTGTGCACCGGCCTATGGGACTCCCATTCATGGCTGCTTGTGATACAGCCTGGACTCGGTGATGCGAACTCAGAGGAACTTGAACCCCACACCACTACAGCCCCGTTGAAGTGATGGATCCTTGGTGATGTGAACACAGAGGAACTTGAACCCCACACCACTACAGCCCCGTTGAAGTGATGGATCCTTGGTGATGTGAACACAGAGGAACTTGAACCCCACACCACTACAGCCCCGTTGAAGTGATGGATCCTTGGTGATGTGAACACAGAGGAACTTGAACCCCACACCACTACAGCCCCGTTGAAGTGATGGATCCTTGGTGATGTGAACACAGAGGAACTTGAACCCCACTTCACTACAGAAGTGATGAAGTGATGGATCCTTGGTGATGTGAACACAGAGGAACTTGAACCCCACACCACTACAGAAATGATGGATCCTTGGTGATGTGAACACAGAGGAACTTGAACCCCACACCACTACAGAAGTGATGAAGTGATGGATCCTTGGTGATGTGAACACAGGGGAACTTTAACCCCACTTCACTACAGAAGTGATGAAGTGATGGATCCTTGGTGATGTGAACCCAGAGGAACTTGAACCCCACACCACTACAGAAGTGATGAAGTGATGGATCCTTGGTGATGTGAACCCAGAGGAACTTGAACCCCACACCACTACAGCCCCGTTGAAGTGATGAATCCTTGGTGATGTGAACACAGAGGAACTTGAACCCCACTTCACTACAGAAGTGATGAAGTGATGGATCCTTGGTGATGTGAACCCAGAGGAACTTGAACCCCACATCACTACAGAAGTGATGGATCCTTGGTGATGTGAACCCAGAGGAACTTGAACCCCACACCACTACAGAAGTGATGGATCCTTGGTGATGTGAACCCAGAGGAACTTGAACCCCACATCACTACAGAAGTGATGGATTCTTGGTGATGTGAACCCAGAGGAACTAGAACCCCACACCACTACAGAAGTGATGAAGTGATGGATCCTTGGTGATGTGAACCCAGAGGAACTTGAACCCCACACCACTACAGAAGTGATGAAGTGATGGATCCTTGGTGATGTGAACCCAGAGGAACTTGAACCCCACACCACTCCAGAAGTGATGAAGTGATGGATCCTTGGTGATGTGAACCCAGAGGAACTTGAACCCCACACCACTCCAGAAGTGATGGATCCTTGGTGATGTGAACCCAGAGGAACTTGAACCCCACACCACTCCAGAAGTGATGGATCCTTGGTGATGTGAACCCAGAGGAACTTGAACCCCACACCACTCCAGAAGTGATGAAGTGATGGATCCTTGGTGATGTGAACCCAGAGGAACTTGAACCCCACACCACTCCAGAAGTGATGGGCGTGTGCTTGGCCCTCTGTTTTCCTGTGTTTTCCACGGTCAACTCTTTTGTCTTGCTGATGTTGAGCCAGAGGTTGTGGTCCCGGCACCGTACTGCCAGGTCTCTGACCTCCTACCTATTAGGTGTCTCATCATCATCTGTGATCAGACCTTCCACTGTCGTGTCATCACCCAACATGATGGTGTTGGAGTCGTGTCGAGGCCGTTGTGGGTGAAGGTAGTCGAGGTGGGACTAAGCTTGCACCAGTGAGGGGCCCCCGTGTTCAGGGTCAGTATGCGTTGTTCCCTATCCTCACCACTTGGGGGCGGCCCGTCAGGAAGTCCAGGATCCAGTCGTAGAGGGAGGTGTTCAGTCCCAGGGTCCTTAGCTAAGTGATGAACTTGGAGGGCGGTATGGTGTTGTACACTGAGTTGTAGTCAACGAAAAGGGCAGAGTGGAGGGTAACTCCCAGGTTCCTGTTGTCCAGGTGGGAAAGGGCAGAGTGGAGGGTAACTCCCAGGCTCCTGTTGTCCAGGTGGGAAAGGGCAGAGTGGAGGGTAACTCCCAGGCTCCTGTTGTCCAGGTGGGAAAGGGCAGAGTGGAGGGTAACTCCCAGGCTCCTGTTGTCCAGGTGGGAAAGGGCAGAGTGGAGGGTAACTCCCAGGTTCCTGTTGTCCAGGTGGGAAAGGGCAGAGTGGAGGGTAACTCCCAGGCTCCTGTTGTCCAGGTGGGAAAGGGCAGAGTGGAGGGTAACTCCCAGGCTCCTGTTGTCCAGGTGGGAAAGGGCAGAGTGGAGGGTAACTCCCAGGCTCCTGTTGTCCAGGTGGGAAAGGGCAGAGTGGAGGGTAACTCCCAGGCTCCTGTTGTCCAGGTGGGAAAGGGCAGAGTGGAGGGTAACTCCCAGGTTCCTGTTGTCCAGGTGGGAAAGGGCAGAGTGGAGGGTAACTCCCAGGCTCCGGTTGTCCAGGTGGGAAAGGGCAGAGTGGAGGGTAATAGAGATGGGGTCGTCTGTGGATCTGTTGGGGCGGTATGCAAATTGGACCAGGATGTCTGGGATGATGGTGTTGATGTGAGCCATGACACCAGCCTCTCAAACCAGTGTCCACACACAGTACCAGTCAAAAGATTGGACATATGGCATGTATGCATGTACTATTTTCTACATTGTATAATAACAGTGAAGACATCAACACTATGAAATAACACATATAGTATCCAAAAAAGTGTTAAACAAATCAAAATATATTTGAGATTTTTCAACGGAAGCTACGCTTTGCCTTGAGGACAGCTTTTACACACTCTTGGCATTTTCTCAACCAGCTTCATGAGGTGGAATGCATTTCAATTAACATGTGTGCCTTGTTAAAAGTTAATTTTATGAAAATTCTTTCCTTCTTAATGTGTTTGAGCCAATCAGTTGTGTTGTGACAAGGTAGGGGTGGTATACAGAAGATCGCCCTATTTGGTAAAAGACCAAGTCCATATTATGGCAAGAACAGCTCAAATAAGCAAAGAGAAACGACAGTCCATCATTACTTTAAGACATGAAGGTCAGTCAATAGGGAACATTTAAAGTGCAGTCGCTAAAACCATGAAGGGTTGTGATGAAACTGGCTCTCATGAGGACCGCCACAGGAAGACCCAGAGTTACCTCTGCTGTGGTATGATGAAACTGGCTCTCATGACGACCACAACAGGAAAGGAAGACCCAGAGTTACCTCTGCTGTGGTATGATGAAACTGACTCTCATGAGGACCTCCACAGGAAAAGAAGACCCAGAGTTACCTCTGCTGTGGTATGATGAAACTGGCTCTCATGAGGACCTCCACAGGAAAGGAAGACCCAGAGTTACCTCTGCTGTGGTATGATGAAACTGGCTCTCATGAGGACCTCCACAGGAAAGGAAGACCCAGAGTTACCTCTGCTGTGGTATGATGAAACTGGCTCTCATGAGGACCGCCCCAGGAAAGGAAGACCCAGAGTTACCTCTGCTGTGGTATGATGAAACTGGCTCTCATGAGGACCTCCACAGGAAAGGAAGACCCAGAGTTACCTCTGCTGTGGTATGATGAAACTGTCTCTCATGAGGACCTCCACAGGAAAGGAAGACCCAGAGTTACCTCTGCTGTGGTATGATGAAACTGTCTCTCATGAGGACCTCCACAGGAAAGGAAGACCCAGAG
This sequence comes from Oncorhynchus masou masou, assembly GCF_036934945.1. Classification (NCBI taxonomy): domain Eukaryota; kingdom Metazoa; phylum Chordata; class Actinopteri; order Salmoniformes; family Salmonidae; genus Oncorhynchus; species Oncorhynchus masou. The sequence goes on along the minus strand of NW_027011440.1, from coordinate 186,062 downwards.
TTACCTCTGCTGTGGTATGATGAAACTGGCTCTCATGAGGACCTCCACAGGAAAGGAAGACCCAGAGTTACCTCTGCTGTGGTATGATGAAACTGGCTCTCATGAGGACCGCCACAGGAAAGGAAGACCCAGAGTTACCTCTGCTGTGGTATGATGAAACTGGCTCTCATGAGGACCGCCACAGGAAAGGAAGACCCAGAGTTACCTCTGCTGTGGTATGATGAAACTGTCTCTCATGAGGACCTCTGCTGTGGTATGATGAAACTGGCTCTCATGAGGACCGCCACAGGAAAGGAAGACCCAGAGTTACCTCTGCTATGGTATGATGAAACTGGCTCTCATGAGGACCGCCACAGGAAAGGAAGACCCAGAGACACTTCTACAGCAGTGGATCAGTTCATTAGAGTGACCAGCCTCAGAAATTGCAGCCCAAATAAATTCTTCACAGAGTTCAGGTAACACTGTCAGGGCTCCCGAGTGGTGCAGCTTTTCTACGGCATCTTAGTGCAAGAGGCACCGACTGCAGTTTGCTTTCCCACTGACTGCAGTTTGCCTTCCCACCGACTGCAGTTTGCCTTCCCACCGACTGCTGGACATCAGGGGGAACCACTTCTTACACGTCGGTTACATGTCACTTCATTGAAGATGTATCGACGTCTCTGTTCTGGACTGCAGTGAGTTCAGCAACAGACACACCTCAGAGCACTTGGCAGAGGAACAGTTGTGATTGGCCAGAGAGCAGCAAGTAGATGGAAAAGCGGTCTGTTGTGTTAGTGACAATGCAGCTCACATAACGAAAGCCATGAACATTTTAAAATGGACCCATCATCCATGTCTTGCCCACACAAGCAACCTGATTGTAAGAGATGCTCTGAAGGTGATGAAGCCCACTGTGGACGAAGTGAAAGCAGCTGTGGAACACTTCCACAGAAACACAGTAGGTGCTGAAAAACTAAGGTCTACACAACACCGGATGGGGACGCCTGAGCTGAGGCTTAAACAAGACTGCACTACAAGGTGGAATTCAACATTTTATATGTTGAAGCGGTTTCTTGAGTCAAAGGATGCCGTCATCTCTACCCTGGCCATTGTCAATGCACCTGTCGATGCTCTGACCCAAGAGGAATGGGAGGTGGTGGAGGAGGAGTCCTGGAACCCTTTGAGCAGGTCACTGTGGAGATCAGTGGAGAGAGGTAGAGTAAGCAGCTATTACGACATCATTATTTAATCCAGTATTATATATGTATATGAGCAGTAGATGAGACATGAACCTGAACTAATAAGTTACTGTTCTCTCTTTTCAGCGATGTGACAGCCTCAAATGATACTCCTGTGTAAGGGTCTGCAGCCAATCACAACCAGCCGCCAGAGAGAAGAACGTGTAACCACGGGACACGTGACAGAGTTGATGGACACTCTTTATGTTCATCAACGGACAGAAAGTTCCATAGAATAGAATATAATTTATGCACTTTGTTTATATAAATTCAAAAGTTATACTTTAAATGCAATCGTCTAATAGCATCCTTTTTTTTCATAACAAACTAATGCATTTTTTAAAAATTAATTAAGTTAGAGTATGATTTAATTTACTAATTTTATTAGAATTGTTTAAACGTCAAACTTTCGCGAACTGTTTGACTTGAAAAAATACAAAACTTTTTATTAAAAAGAGCCGTTTAGGATCCAACATAGCCAGCTCACTGAAAAGAGCCGGAATGCCCATCACTACAAGATCCGCCAACCCAATTCCAAAGAAGATAAGAATACTATAGAATAAGTTTTAGTGGAACCCTGCTAAACTGCAAAAATATATATATTCAAGCAGCTTCACGGGTTAGTTTACATAAAAATCACTTCCAAACCAAATGGTATAAAGATATAAGATGATCTTACTCGGAAGTATTTAGTGAATTGCTCAATATGCGCATCGAGCGCAGCCTTGACTCTCTTTAGAACGCAGCAGGTAATCTCGCGATAACAGCACAGATCTTGTTCTAGGAAAGGAGGGAGTTCGAAGTTATGCTAGCTAGCTGTTGTTACTATCTATAACTACCTAACTAGTCAACTTTTTAAACGTCAAGTTCCAAGGTAAGATCTGATCAAGCTGTATAATAAATTCCATAACGTGTCCATATGATTTAATAGTCGGATTATTTGCCGATGTCTAGCCGATCAACATGTGTTGAGAATTTGCCGATGAGCTTGCTAGCTAACGTTAGCTAACTAGGGGATTCGAGACGTCTAGGTAACCAACGTTAACTATCAGAGAGAAGCTGTTGTGATCACATTATTTATGTTCGTCAACTGCGACGTGTGACTCGTCCATCTTTTAAATGACCGAGTAATCCATAGTTATTAGGCAACCGTGGTAGCACGTTAGCATGGTTACTCGTTCACGGTAGTAGCTCAGGTCCATGGCGTTACATGTGGCTTGACCCTTCATCTTTACAATTGTGCAATGTTAGTGACTTTTCAAACATCATGTCGCGACTTTCGGACACTTTTTATTTAACCCCAGACGAGCTTTGCACCAGGCGCGTGCGTCGGATCAGCAATACTGAAATAGAGTTGTGCATCCGAATGGATCAGCGTATAAGGTAGCTTTTTATTTCTTTAACCTTTATTTAACTAAACTCTAACCCGGAAGACGTTGGGACAATTGTGCGCTGCCCTATGGGACTGAAGCTACTGAAAATGTTGCCAGCTAGTTACCCTCTCTGTTCTAGTGCAGTAAGCTTGTAAAAAAATAAACACTTGACCATGGACATTGTATGTAGCTCCTGCAAATGCTGGTCTCTCTCTTATAGAAGCTACAGCAACCTTGTAAACAGTTGACCGTGGACATAGTAGCTCCTGTAAATGCTGGTCTCTCTCTTATAGAAGCTACAGCAACCTTGTAAACAGTTGACCATGGACATCGTAGCTCCTGTAAATGTTGGTCTCTCTCTCTTATAGAAGCTACAGCAACCTTGTAAACAGTGGACCATGGACAACGTAGCTCCTGTAAATGCTGGTCTCTCTCTCTCTCTTTTAGAAGCTACAGCAACCTTGTAAACAGTTGACCATGGACAACGTAGCTCCTGTAAATGCTGGTCTCTCTCTCTTATAGAAGCTACAGCAACCTTGTAAACAGTGGACCATGGACAACGTAGCTCCTGTAAATGCTGGTCTCTCTCTCTTATAGAAGCTACAGCAACCTTGTAAACAGTTGACCATGGACAACGTAGCTCCTGTAAATGCTGGTCTCTCTCTCTCTCTTTTAGAAGCTACAGCAACCTTGTAAACAGTTGACCATGGACAACGTAGCTCCTGTAAATGCTGGTCTCTCTCTCTTATAGAAGCTACAGCAACCTTGTAAACAGTGGACCATGGACAACGTAGCTCCTGTAAATGCTGGTCTCTCTCTCTTATAGAAGCTACAGCAACCTTGTAAACAGTTGACCATGGACAACGTAGCTCCTGTAAATGCTGGTCTCTCTTATAGAAGCTACAGCAACCTTGTAAACAGTTGACCATGGACATATTAGCTCCTGTAAATGTTGGTCTCTCTCTTATAGAAGCTACAGCAACCTTGTAAACAGTTGACCATGGACATAGTAGCTCTTGTAAATGCTGGTCTCTCTCTTATAGAAGCTACAGCAACCTTGTAGACAGTTGACCATGGACATAGTAGCACCTGTAAATGTTGGTCTCTCTCTTATAGAAGCTACAGCAACCTTGTAAACAGTTGACCGTGGACATAGTAGCACCTGTAAATGTTGGTCTCTCTCTTATAGAAGCTACAGCAACCTTGTAGACAGTTGACCATGGACATATTAGCTCCTGTAAATGTTGGTCTCTCTCTTATAGAAGCTACAGCAACCTTGTAAACAGTTGACCATGGACATAGTAGCTCCTGTAAATGCTGGTCTCTCTCTCTTATAGAAGCTACAGCAACCGTGTAAACAGTTGACCGTGGACAACGTAGCTCCTGTAAATGCTGGTCTCTCTCTTATAGAAGCTACAGCAACCGTGTAAACAGTTGACCGTGGACAACGTAGCTCCTGTAAATGTTGGTCTCGCTCTCTTATAGAAGCTACAGCAACCTTGTAAACAGTTGACCATGGACATTGTAGCTCCTGTAAATGTTGGTCTCTCTCTTATAGAAGCTACAGCAACCTTGTAAACAGTTGACCATGGACATAGTAGCTCCTGTAAATGCTGGTCTCTCTCTCTCTCTTATAGAAGCTACAGCAACCTTGTAAACAGTTGACCATGGACATTGTAGCTCCTGTAAATGTTGGTCTCTCTCTTATAGAAGCTACAGCAACCTTGTAAACAGTTGACCATGGACATTGTAGCTCCTGTAAATGTTGGTCTCTCTCTTATAGAAGCTACAGCAACCTTGTAAACAGTTGACCATGGACATCGCAGCTCCTGTAAATGTTGGTCTCTCTCTCTCTTATAGAAGCTACAGCAAACATGTAAACAGTGGACCATGGACAACGTAGCTCCTGTAAATGCTGGTCTCTCTCTTATAGAAGCTACAGCAACCTTGTCAACAGTGGACCACCATGGACATCGTAGCTCCTGTAAATGTTGGTCTCTCTCTCTCTTATAGAAGCTACAGCAACCTTGTCAACAGTGGACCACCATGGACATCGTAGCTCCTGTAAATGTTGGTCTCTCTCTTATAGAAGCTACAGCAACCTTGTAAACAGTTGACCATGGACATTGTAGCTCCTGTAAATGTTGGTCTCTCTCTTATAGAAGCTACAGCAACCTTGTAAACAGTTGACCATGGACATCGTAGCTCCTGTAAATGTTGGTCTCTCTCTCTCTTATAGAAGCTACAGCAACCATGTAAACAGTGGACCATGGACAACGTAGCTCCTGTAAATGCTGGTCTCTCTCTTATAGAAGCTACAGCAACCTTGTCAACAGTGGACCACCATGGACATCGTAGCTCCTGTAAATGTTGGTCTCTCTCTTATAGAAGCTACAGCACCCTTGTCAACAGTGGACCACCATGGACATCGTAGCTCCTGTAAATGCTGGTCTCTCTCTTATAGAAGCTACAGCAACCTTGTCAACAGTGGACCACCATGGACATCGTAGCTCCTGTAAATGTTGGTCTCTCTCTTATAGAAGCTACAGCAACCTTGTAAACAGTGGACCATGGACAACATAGCTCCTGTAAATGTTGGTCTCTCTCTCTCTTATAGAAGCTACAGCAACCTTGTAAACAGTTGACCATGGACATCGTAGCTCCTGTAAATGTTGGTCTCTCTCTCATAGAAGCTACAGCAACCTTGTCAACAGTGGACCATCATGGACATCGTAGCTCCTGTAAATGTTGGTCTCTCTCTTATAGAAGCTACAGCAACCTTGTCAACAGTGGACCATGGACATCGAGGATGACACGACGGTGTTCTCCACTCTGAAGTCCTTTAAGAGTTTCATCTCTCTTCCGGACACGTCTCGGAACCAGGGAGAACCCGCCCCGGTGCAGAGCCACGTCCTACAGAACCAGTACCTACAGAGATTACAGGTGGGTGGAGTAGGACAGACACACAGAACCAGTACCTGCAGAGATTACAGGTGGGTGGAGTAGGACAGACACACAGAACCAGTACCTACAGAGATTACAGGTGGGTGGAGTAGGACAGACACACAGAACCAGTACCTACAGAGATTACAGGTGGGTGGAGTAGGACAGACACACAGAACCAGTACCTACAGAGATTACAGGTGGGTGGAGTAGGACAGACACACAGAACCAGTACCTACAGAGATTACAGGTGGGTGGAGGAGGACAGACACACAGAACCACGTCCTACAGAACCAGTACCTACAGAGATTACAGGTGGGTGGAGGAGGACAGACACACAGAACCACGTCCTACAGAACCAGTACCTACAGAGATGACAGGTGGGTGGAGGAGGACAGACACACAGAACCACGTCCTACAGAACCAGTACCTACAGAGATTACAGGTGGGTGGAGGAGGACAGACACACAGAACCAGTACCTGCAGAGATTACAGGTGGGTGGAGGAGGACAGACACACAGAACCACGTCCTACAGAACCAGTACCTACAGAGATTACAGGTGGGTGGAGGAGGACAGACACACAGAACCACGTCCTACAGAACCAGTACCTGCAGAGATTACAGGTGGGTGGAGGAGGACAGACACACAGAACCACGTCCTACAGAACCAGTACCTGCAGAGATTACAGGTGGGTGGAGGAGGACAGACACACAGAACCACGTCCTACAGAACCAGTACCTGCAGAGATTACAGGTGGGTGGAGGAGGACAGACACACAGAACCACATCCTACAGAACCAGTACCTACAGAGATTACAGGTGGGTGGAGTCGGACAGACATGTAAGGAGAGACACAGAGAGAGACACACCTTCCCCGGTGCAGCACCACATCCTACAACCAACAGTATTTAGAGGACAGAGGTGGTGGGACTGTGACACATTGTGTTGTTGTGAATGACCAGAGACTGCAGAGAGAAGGTCCAGTCTGAAACCTGTGTATGTAAGACACAGGAAGTGACCCGTGTGTCTCTGTGTGTAGTTGCTGGAGGCAGCAGAGAAGGTTCAGTCTGAAGCCTGTGTATCTAAGACACAGGAAGTGACCCGTGTGTCTCTGTGTGTAGTTGCTGGAGGCAGCAGAGAAGGTTCAGTCTGAAGCCTGTGTATCTAAGACACAGGAAGTGACCCGTGTGTCTCTGTGTGTAGTTGCTGGAGGCAGCAGAGAAGGTTCAGTCTAAGACCCAGCTGATCCAGTTGGACCAGGAGAAGAGACAGATGGAGATCAGTCACAAGAGAGCACGCATCGAACTGGAGAAGAACGCTACGCTGAGCGCTAGGGACTTTGAGGTATGTAACACACACACCTGGAGGTAAAACACACACAAACACCTGGAGGTAACACATACACCTGGAGGTAACACACACACACACACACACACACCTGGAGGTAACACACACACCTGGAGGTAACACACACACATACACACACACATGGAGGTAACACACACACATACACGTGGAGGTAACACACACACACACACACATACACCTGGAGGTAACACACACGCACACACACACACCTGGAGTATTCTGTGTATTCATATTCTGTGTTCTGACTTCTATGGCCCACGTTCTAATTGTTCCAGCGTGAGGTGGACCGTAACCAGGACCTGCTGGGACGAATCAGACGCCTGGAAGAGAGGGAGGCGGAGTCCAGCCAGAGCCTATCGGAAAAGGCAGAGGCAAACCGTGCTCTACATCGGACCCTGGAGTCTCTCAACAGAAGGGTGGAGGAGAGGGATGGATGGCTCAACACCTCTAACCAGGTACCCCTGTAACAGAGCTCAGATTATACCATAAAACCACTCCTCTAACCAGGTCTACCTGTAACAGAGATCAGATTATCCCATAAAACCACTCCTCTAACCAGGTCTACCTGTAACAGAGCTCAGATTATACCATAAAACCACTCCTCTAACCAGGTACCCCTGTAACAGAGCTCAGATTATCCCATAAAACCACTCCTCTAACCAGGTCTACCTGTAACAGAGATCAGATTATCCCATAAAACCACTCCTCTAACCAGGTCTACCTGTAACAGAGATCAGATTATACCATAAAACCACTCCTCTCACCAGGTCTACCTGTAACAGAGCTCAGATTATCCCATAAAACCACTCCTCTAACCAGGTCTACCTGTAACAGAGATCAGATTATACCATAAAACCACTCCTCTCACCAGGTCTACCTGTAACAGAGCTCAGATTATCCCATAAAACCACTCCTCTAACCAGGTCTACCTGTAACAGAGCTCAGATTATACCATAAAACCACTCCTCTAACCAGGTCTACCTGTAACAGAGCTCAGATTATACCATAAAACCACTCCTCTAACCAGGTCTACCTGTAACAGAGATCAGATTATACCATAATTATACCATAAAACCACTCCTCTCACCAGGTCTACCTGTAACAGAGATCAGATTATACCATAATTATACCATAAAATCAATCCTCTAACCAGGTCTACCTGTAACAGAGATCAGATTATACCATAAAACCACTCCTCTAACCAGGTCTACCTGTAACAGAGATCAGATTATACCATAATTATACCATAAAACCACTCATCTAACCAGGTCTACCTGTAACAGAGATCAGATTATACCATAAAACCACTCCTCTAACCAGGTCTACCTGTAACAGAGATCAGATTATACCATAAAATCACTCCTCTAACCAGGTCTACCTGTAACAGATGAGATTATATCATAAAATCACTCCTCACTTATAACCATCAGATCCACAACACTCCATAACTTCTGTCTCCACTAGGGGTCGACTGATGACGATTTTTTTCAACGCCGATAAAGATTTATTGGGAGGACCAAAAAAATCCAATGCCGATTTTTATATATATATATTTGTAATAATGACAATTACAACAATACTGAATGAACACTTTTATTTTAACTTTATATAATACATGAATCAAATCTATTTAGTCTCAAATAAATAATGAAACATGCTCAGTTTGGTTTAAATAACGCAAAAACAAAGTGTTGGAGAAGAAAGTAAAAGTGCAATATGTACCATGTAAAAAAAGCGTTTAAGTTCCTTGCTCATGAGAACATATGAAAGTCGGTGGTTCAATATTCCCAGTTCTTCAATATTCCCAGTTAAGAAGTTTTAGGTTGTAGTTATTATAGGAAATATGACGCGCCGACTATTTCTCTCTATACCATTTGTATTTCATTTACCTTTGACTATTGGATGTTCTTATAGGTACTTTAGTATTGCCAGCCTAATCTCAGGAGTTGATAGGTTTGAAGTCATAAACAGCGCTGTGGTTCAAGCATTGCTAAGAGCTGCTGGCAAACGCAGTAAAGTTTGAATGAATGCTTACGAGCCTGCTGCTGCCTACCACCGCTCAGTCAAACTGCTCTATCAAATATCAAATCATAGACTTAATTATGATAAATACAGAAATACGAGCCTTAGGTCATCAATATGGTCAAAACCGGAATCTATCATTTCGAAAACAAAACGTTTATTCTTTCAGTGAAATACTGTTCCGTTTTTTTATCAAACAGTTGGCATCCCATAGTCTACATATTGCTGTAACATTGCACAGCCTTCAATGTTATGTCATAATTATGTAAAATTCGGGCAAATTAGTTCGCAAAGAGCCAGGCAGTTGCATATACCCTGACTCTGCGTGCAATGAACGCAAGAGAAGTGACACAATTTCACCTGGTTAATATTGCCTGCTAACCTGGATTTATTTTAGCTTAATATGCAGGTTTAAGAAATATATACTTCTGTGTATTGATTTTAAGAAAGGCCTTGCTGCTTATGGTTAGGTACATTCGTGCAATGATTGTGCTTTTGTTAAATCATCACCCGTTTGGTAGGCTGTGATTCGATGATAAATTAACAGGCAACGCATCGATTATATGCAACGCAGGACAAGCTAGTTAACCTAGTAATGTCATCAACCATGTGTAGTTAACTAGTTATTATGTGAAGATTGATTGTTTTTTTTTTATAAGATACGTTTAATGCTACCAAGAACCTTACCTTGGCTCCTTGCTGCACTCGCATCACAGGTAGTCAGCCAGGTCGTCTCCTCGTGGAATGCAATGCAATGGGCCATAATCGGCGTCCAAAAATCCCAGATTTTTATGAAAACTAGAAATCAGCCCTAATTAAAACCTTTTGTGACTCCCAAACCCGCATGTGGAAGCGTAATCATCGCCTGAAACCAATTAGCATAACGCAACGGACATAAATATCCCTAGAAAATATTCCTATTCATGAAAATCACAAATGAAATATATTGAGACACAGCTTAGCCTTTTGTTAATCACCCTGTCATCTCAGATTTTCAAAATATGCTTTACAGCCAACGCTAGACAAGCATTTGTGTAAGTTTATCGATAGCCTAGCATTGCATTATGCCTTGCTAGCAGCAGGCAACCTTGTCACGGAAATCAGAAAAGCAATCAAATTAAATCGTTTACCTTTGAACTTCGGATGTTTTCATTCACAAGACTCCCAGGTAGATAGCCAAAGTTAATTTTTTCCCAAAATATTATTTTTGTAGGCGAAAAAGCTCCGTTTGTTCTTCACGTTTGGCTGAGAAATCGCCCGGAAATTGCGGTCACCACAACGCCGAAAAATATTCCAAATTAGCTCCATAATAGCGACAGAAACATGGCAAACGTTGTTTAGAATCCATCCTCAAGGTGTTTTTCTAATATTTTTCTAATATCTATTCGATAATATATCCATCGGGACAATTAGTTTTTTTGGAGGACCGTTTGGAGTAATGGCTACCTCTGTATTTTACACGAGAATCTCTCTCGGAGCCACCATGTGACCGCCTACGGCTATTCTTCAACACAAATGCGTAAAACTACGTCACAATGCTGTAGACACCTTGGGGAATACGTAGAAAGCGTAAGCTCGTTGATGGTACATTCACAGCTCAATAGGGACTCATTGGGACGCAGAGCTTTCAAAACCTGGGGCGCTTCCGGATTGGATTTTTCTCAGGTTTTCGCCTGCAACATCAGTTCTGTTATACTCACAGACAATATCTTTACAGTTTTGGAATCGTTAGTGTTTTCTATCGAAAGCTGTCAATTATATGCATATTCCAGCATCTTTTCCTGACACAATATCCCGTTTTTAAAACGGGAAAGTTTGTTTTCTCCAAAAATGTAAATACTGCCCCCTAGCACCAAGAGGTTTTCACCGGTCGACCTCTAGTCTCCACTCACATCGTCAAATATCACATCGTCAAATTGCTTTTTTTCTGTGGCGTAACTCATTATTTATTTATTTTATATATTTAATATATATATATATTTTAAATCCCAGCCCACGTCCCCACAGGAGGCAGTGGTAGTACCACACACAGCTGATGACTACACTGTGTGTTTGTCCCTGTAGACGGCTAGCGGTTTAAAGGATGTTGTTGATGACTACACTGTGTGTTATTTGTCCCTGTAGAGGATGAGCGGTTTAAAGGATGAGATTGAGGTTGATGACTACACTGTGTTATTTGTCCCTGTAGACAGTGAGCGGTTTAAAGGATGAGATCCGGGACCTGAAGCAGCAGGTCCAGACGCGGGACAACACCATCTCTAACCAGACACTGGAGAACCAGGGACTACAGGAACAAGTGGAGCTACAACAAAGGTAACACACTACTTCCTGGATTTTCTTTCTTCTGATTGGTCCTGTCTGCATTTCCTTTCTTCTGATTGGTCCTGCCTGGTTTTCCTTTCTTCTGACTGGTCCTGCCTGGATTTCCTTTCTTCTGATTGGTCCTGTCTGGATTTCCTTTCTTCTGATTGGTATTTCCTGGTTTCCCTTCCCTCTGATTGGTCCTGCCTCGATTTCCTCCCCCCTGACTGGTCCTCTTTACAGGAAGTACCAGGAAGTGTCTCAGCGGTGCCAGGCCCTCCAGTTAGCATCATCCACCTGCTCCGACCACGAACTCAAGATTAAGGTGAGGCTGGGATTATTGTTGTTCAAAGTAGGACTAAAATGAATGATGTCTAGATTAAGATTGGTATTAATACAGTTCAGATTGGGACTAGGTTTAGAAAACTAGGAGGTTGGGACTGGGGTTGACTGATGTATGAAGATTGAGACTGATTGTACCTGAATTCACATTAGGACTGGGGTTGAGATTGGGACTAGAGTTGGGGAGCTAGGTTAGGATTAGAACTGGGGTTGAGATTGGGACTAGAGTTGGAGTTAGGTTAGGATTAGGACTGGGGTTGAGATTGGGACTAGAGTTGGAGTTAGGTTAGGATTAGGACTGGGATTGAGATTGGGACTAGACTCTGTCCTCTGTAGCGTTTATAAACTCTCAATGTAATCACCATTTATTGTTTCTGGGTTGAAATGACCTGCCATCAAATGAAGAGATGCTATTCACTCATCAGTCTAACACACAACCTCAAACTCCACACGATGTTCACCTTTCAGATTGTCATTAAATCTCTCTTTCATGGGCGGAGAATACAACTCAAAGGTGTGTGTGTGTCTCCTCCTCTCCCTCCCCAGGAGTTGGAGAGGAAGTTGGCACTGCAGGAACAGGATGTTGTCATTGTGAAGAACATGAGGTCAGAGGTCGCTAGGGTCCCAGATATGGACAAGGAGCTCCGACAGCTAAGAGAGGAGAATGTTTACCTCAGGTAACACTACTAGAGCACATGGAGCAGGACAGCTAAGAGAGGAGAATGTTTACCTCAGGTAACACTACTAGAACACATGGAGCAGGACAGCTAAGAGAGGAGAATGTTTACCTCAGGTAACACTACTAGAACACATGGAGCAGGACAGCTAAGAGAGGAGAATGTTTACCTCAGGTAACACTACTAGAACACATGGAGCAGGACAGCTAAGAGAGGAGAATGTTTACCTCAGGTAACACTACCTGAACACATGGAGCAGGACAGCTAAGAGAGGAGAATGTTTACCTCAGGTAACACTACCTGAACACATGGAGCAGGACAGCTAAGAGAGGAGAATGTTTACCTCAGGTAACACTACTAGAAGACATGGAGCAGGACAGCTAAGAGAGGAGAATGTTTACCTCAGGTAACACTACTAGAAGACATGGAGCAGGACCGCTAAGAGAGGAGAATGTTTACCTCAGGTAACACTACTAGAAGACATGGAGCAGGACCGCTAAGAGAGGAGAATGTTTACCTCAGGTATCACTACTAGAACACATGGAGCAGGACAGCTAAGAGAGGAGAATGTTTACCTCAGGTATCACTACTAGAACACATGGAGCAGGACAGCTAAGAGGTTATTTGTAGGTTGTAAAAGAAGACAACTATCATTAATGTCTCTTAAACCTCTCTCTCTCTCGCTCTCTCTCACGGTCTCCCCTCATTCCGTATCCCAGGGAGACGAGGGAGAACGTGATCCTGTTGAAGGAGGAAGCGGAGGGTCTGAGACGTAAGGTCGAACGGATGGAGAAGATGAAAGAGGAGATGGTGAACGTGGAGCTGGAGAAGGAGGTGTGTGACCTGTTTGTGGTTTTTAAATGTGAAACCGGGCTGGAGGAAAAACATTTGCAGTGTGCTGTCTGTTCTAATTAATGGTTGTTCCGATACACAACTGAAAAGGAAACAAAACTTTAAAAAATAATAATAATAATTAATTAGCGACAAATAAACAAATGTCAGGGTTGGAAACAATCTGCATAGTAGTTGAATTTGTAAATGTGAAACCTTGAATCCCGACACCCTGGTGTGTAATCTTGTTCCTTCCTCTCCTCCTTCAGAAACTGTCTCAGAAACTGCAGGCCTGGGAGAACCTGGGTCAGTCTACTGGACTCAACATACGGTCAGCTGGAATGTCTCTAGTATAATGTTTCACCACTGGCTGGAATGTCTCTAGTATAATGTTTCACCACTGGCTGGAATGCCTCTAGTATAATGTTTCACCGCTGGGTGGAATGTCTCTAGTATAATGTTTCACCGCTGGGTGGAATGCCTCTAGTATAATGTTTCACCGCTGGGTGGAATGTCTCTAGTATAATGTTTCACCACTGGCTGGAATGTCTCTAGTATAATGTTTCACCACTGGGTGGAATGTCTCTAGTATAATGTTTCACCACTGGGTGGAATGCCTCTAGTATAATGTTTCACCGCTGGGTGGAATGTCTCTAGTATAATGTTTCACCACTGGCTGGAATGTCTCTAGTATAATGTTTCACCACTGGGTGGAATGTCTCTAGTATAATGTTTCACCGCTGGGTGGAATGTCTCTAGTATAATGTTTCACCACTGGGTGGAATGTCTCTAGTATAATGTTTCACCACTGGGTGGAATGTCTCTAGTATAATGTTTCACCGCTGGGTGGAATGTCTCTAGTATAATGTTTCACCACTGGGTGGAATGTCTCTAGTATAATGTTTCACCACTGGGTGGAATGTCTCTAGTATAATATTTCACCACTGGGTGGAATGTCTCTAGTGTAATATTTCACCACTGGGTGGAATGTCTCTAGTATGTTTCACCACTGGGTGGAATGTCTCTAGTATAATATTTCACCACTGGGTGGAATGTCTCTAGTATAATATTTCACCACTGGGTGGAATGTCTCTAGTATGTTTCACCACTGGGTGGAATGTCTCTAGTATAATATTTCACCACTGGGTGGAATGTCTCTAGTATAATGTTTCACCACTGGGTGGAATGTCTCTAGTATAATATTTCACCACTGGGTGGAATGTCTCTAGTATAATATTTCACCACTGGGTGGAATGTCTCTAGTATAATGTTTCACCACTGGCTGGAATGTCTCTAGTATAATGTTTCACCACTGGGTGGAATGTCTCTAGTATAATATTTCACCACTGGGTGGAATGTCTCTGTCTCTAGTATAATATTTCACCACTGGGTGGAATGTCTCTGTCTCTAGTATAATATTTCACCACTGGGTGGAATGTCTCTGTCTCTAGTATAATATTTCACCACTGGCTGGAATGTCTCTGGTATAATATTTCACCACTGGGTGGAATGTCTCTAGTATAATATTTCACCACTGGGTGGAATGTCTCTAGTATGTTTCACCTCTGGGTGGAATGTCTCTAGTATAATATTTCACCACTGGGTGGAATGTCTCTAGTGTAATATTTCACCACTGGGTGGAATGTCTCTAGTGTAATATTTCACCACTGGGTGGAATGTCTCTGGTATAATATTTCACCACTGGGTGGAATGTCTCTAGTGTAATGTTTCACCACTGGGTGGAATGTCTCTAGTGTAATGTTTCACCACTGGGTGGAATGTCTCTAGTGTAATGTTTCACCACTGGGTGGAATGTCTCTAGTGTAATGTTTCACCACTGGGTGGAATGTCTCTAGTGTAATGTTTCACCACTGGGTGGAATGTCTCTAGTGTAATGTTTCACCACTGGGTGGAATGTCTCTAGTGTAATGTTTCACCACTGGGTGGAATGTCTCTAGTGTAATGTTTCACCACTGGGTGGAATGTCTCTAGTGTAATGTTTCACCACTGGGTGGAATGTCTCTAGTGTAATGTTTCACCACTGGGTGGAATGTCTCTAGTGTAATGTTTCACCACTGGGTGGAGCTCTTGAGTCATGAAAAATACTGGCGCCTCATTCTCTCTGTGAAGAGAGAGTGATGTTTTATTTGTTTGCTTTATGTGTGTGTGTGTGTGTGTGTGTGTGTGTTCTGGGCTGAAAGCCCGTAATGACAGAATGATTGCATGTTTCCATATGAGCAGCGAAGCACATCAGACACATTACACACACTGCACTGCATCTCACACACACTATATTTTTCTCTCATGACTACCCCAGTGTCTGATGTACACTAAGTGGCCAGATTATTACCCCCCCTCTCTCCCATACGATACTCTGACATAGCATTACCCCCCCCCATACGATACTCTCACATAGCATTACCCCCCCCCCCCTCTCAATAAAAACATTTACAGTTACCCAGGGCAGCTCTAGCGTTGGGGCGGCTCTAGCGTTGGGGCGGCGGGGCTAAAATACGACCAACTGACTTCTTGGAACGGTGGCATCTTATGACGGTGCCACGTTGAACGTCACCGAGCTCTTCAGTAAGGCCATTCTGCTGTGTGTCTATGGAGATTGCATGGCTGTCTGCTCGATTTTATACACTTGTCAGCAACGGATGTGACTGAAATATCCGAATCCACTAATTTGAAGGGGTGTCCACATACTTTTGTGTGTATGTATTCAATACCAGTCAAAAGTTTGGACACTTACTCATTACTATTTACTATTTTCTACATTGTATAATAGTGAAGACATCCACTATGAAATCCCACACATGGGATGCTCTTAAAGGGGTACACACACATTAACCATCATGAATTAGGTTAATAATCCCTGTTTTAAGGTTTGTCACAGAAAATATATATTTTTGTTGCAGTTTGGATGAGATGGAGGTCATTACTAGTAAATATACTGAACAAATATAAACACAACATGCATCATTTCATTGATTTGATCGAGTTACAATTCATCAGACCATTCATATAAATTCATTAGGCCCTAATCTATGGATTTCACACAACTGGGAAAACAGTGACACCTGTTGGTCAAAAGATGCCTCACAATAGGCATCAGGATCTCGATCTGGTTTTTTCGTGCGTTCAAATTGCCATTGGTAAAATGCAATTGTTTTCATTGTCCGTAGCTTATGCCTGCCTCTACCGTAACCCCACCGCCATCATGGGGCACTCTGTTCACAACGTTGACATCAGCAAACCGCTCGCCCACACAGAGTCATACGTGTTCCCTCAACTTGAGACATCTGTGGCGTTGTGTTTGACACGACTGCACATTTTAGTGGCCGTTTTATTGTCCCCCAGCACAAGGTGCACCTGTGTAATGATCATGCTGTTCAATCAGCTTCTTGATATGCCACAAAACCTGTCAGGTGGATGGATTATTATACAATATGAGAGAAATCAGCTTTGTTTTTTTTGTGCGACTGGAACATTTCCTGTGATCTTTTAGTTCAGCTCATGAAACATGGGAGCAACGTTTTACATGTTGCGTTTATATACATGTCTGTTCAGTTAAACTGTCAAGGTGTTTAACAGGGTAGTAACCATTAATAAACTGTCAGTGTTTAACAGGGTAGTAACCACTAATAAACTGTCAGTGTTTAACAGGGTAGTAACCACTAATAAACTGTCAGTGTTTAACAGGGTAGTAACCACTAATAAACTGTCACGGTGTTTAACAGGGTAGTAACCACTAATAAACTGTCACGGTGTTTAACAGGGTAGTAACCACTAATAAACTGTCACGGTGTTTAACAGGGTAGTAACCATTAATAAACTGTCAGTGTTTAACAGGGTAGTAACCACTAATAAAATGTCACGGTGTTTAACAGGGTAGTAACCACTAATAAACTGTCAGTGTTTAACAGGGTAGTAACCACTAATAAACTGTCAGTGTTTAACAGGGTAGTAACCACTAATAAACTGTCACGGTGTTTAACAGGGTAGTAACCATTAATAAACTGTCAGTGTTTAACAGGTTAGTAACCACTAATAAACTGTCACAGTGTTTAACAGGGTAGTAACCACTAATAAACTGTCAGTGTTTAACAGGGTAGTAACCACTAATAAACTGTCACAGTGTTTAACAGGGTAGTAACCACTAATAAACTGTCAGTGTTTAACAGGGTAGTAACCACTAATAAACTGTCACAGTGTTTAACAGGGTAGTAACCATTAATAAACTGTCACAGTGTTTAACAGGGTAGTAACCACTAATAAACTGTCACGGTGTTTAACAGGGTAGTAACCACTAATAAACTGTCACGGTGTTTAACAGGGTAGTAACCACTAATAAACTGTCAGTGTTTAACAGGGTAGTAACCATTTAATAAACTGTCAGTGTTTAACAGGGTAGTAACCACTAATAAACTGTCACGGTGTTTAACAGGGTAGTAACCACTAATAAACTGTCAGTGTTTAACAGGGTAGTAACCACTAATAAACTGTCACGGTGTTTAACAGGGTAGTAACCACTAATACACTGTCACAGTGTTTAACAGGGTAGTAACCACTAATAAACTGTCACAGTGTTTAACAGGGTAGTGACCACTAATAAACTGTCAGTGTTTAACAGGGTAGTAACCACTAATAAACTGTCAGTGTTTAACAGGGTAGTAACCACTAATAAACTGTCACAGTGTTTAACAGGGTAGTAACCGTTAATAAACTGTCACAGTGTTTAACAGGGTAGTAACCACTAATAAACTGTCACGGTGTTTAACAGGGTAGTAACCACTAATAAACTGTCACAGTGTTTAACAGGGTAGTAACCACTAATAAACTGTCACAGTGTTTAACAGGGTAGTAACCACTAATAAACTGTCAGTGTTTAACAGGGTAGTAACCACTAATAAACTGTCACAGTGTTTAACAGGGTAGTAACCACTAATAAACTGTCAGTGTTTAACAGGGTAGTAACCACTAATAAACTGTCACGGTGTTTAACAGTGTAGTAACCATTAATAAACTGTCACAGTGTTTAACAGGTTAGTAACCACTAATAAACTGTCAGTGTTTAACAGGGTAGTAACCATTAATAAACTGTCAGTGTTTAACAGGTTAGTAACCACTAATAAACTGTCAGTGTTTAACAGGGTAGTAACCATTAATAAACTGTCAGTGTTTAACAGGGTAGTAACCACTAATAAACTGTCACGGTGTTTAACAGGGTAGTAACCACTAATAAACTGTAACATATACAGTGCCTTGCGAAAGTATTCGGCCCCCTTGAACTTTGCGACCTTTTGCCACATTTCAGGCTTCAAACATAAGGATATAAAACTGTATTTTTTTGTGAAGAATCAACAACAAGTGGGACAAAATCATGAAGTGGAACGACATTTATTGGATATTTCAAACTTTTTTAACAAATCAAAAACTGAAAAATTGGGCGTGCAAAGTTCAAGGGGGCCGAATACTTTCGCAAGGCACTGTATATACAGTAGAGAGACTATATACAGCACTGTATCTCTGGTCTATAGTAGTGTTCTATAAAGGGAATAGGGCTCTGGTCTATAGTAGTGTTCTATATAGGGAATAGGGCTCTGGTCTATAGTAGTGTTCTATATAGGGAATAGGGCTCTTGTCTATAGTAGTGTTCTATATAGGGAATAGGGCTCTGGTCTATAGTAGTGTACTATATAGGGAATAGGGCTCTCTGGTCTATAGTAGTGTTCTATATAGGGAATAGGGCTCTGGTCTGTAGTAGTGTTCTATATAGGGAATAGGGCTCTGGTCTATAGTAGTGTACTATATAGGGAATAGGGCTCTGGTCTATAGTAGTGTTCTATATAGGGAATAGGGCTCTGGTCTATAGTAGTGTACTATATAGGGAATAGGGCTCTGGTCTATAGTAGTGTTATATAGGGAATAGGGCTCTGGTCTATAGTAGTGTTCTATATAGGGAATAGGGCTCTGGTCTATAGTAGTGTACTATATAGGGAATAGGGCTCTGGTCTATAGTAGTGTTCTATATAGGGAATAGGGCTCTGGTCTATAGTAGTGTTCTATATAGGGAATAGGGCTCTGGTCTATAGTAGTGTTCTATATAGGGAATAGGGCTCTGGTCTATAGTAGTGTTCTATATAGGGAATAGGGCTCTGGTCTATAGTAGTGTTCTATATAGGGAATAGGGCTCTGGTCTATAGTAGTGTACTATATAGGGAATAGGGCTCTGGTCTATAGTAGTGTTCTATATAGGGAATAGGGCTCTGGTCTATAGTAGTGATCTATATAGGGAATAGGGCTCTGGTCTATAGTAGTGTTCTATATAGGGAATAGGGCTCTGGTCTACAGTAGTGTTCTATATAGGGAATAGGGCTCTGGTCTATAGTAGTGTACTATATAGGGAATAGGGCTCTCTGGTCTATAGTAGTGTTCTATATAGGGAATAGGGCTCTCTGGTCTATAGTAGTGTTCTATATAGGGAATAGGGCTCTGGTCTATAGTAGTGTTCTATATAGGGAATAGGGCTCTGGTCTATAGTAGTGTTCTATATAGGGAATAGGGCTCTCTGGTCTATAGTAGTGTTCTATATAGGGAATAGGGCTCTGGTCTATAGTAGTGTTCTATATAGGGAATAGGGCTCTGGTCTATAGTAGTGTTCTATATAGGGAATAGGGCTCTGGTCTATAGTAGTGTTCTATATAGGGACTAGGGTGCTACTTGGGATACCAACGGTGTTGGTTAATTGAGCTGCTGTCGTCGAGCTCCATCAGTTAAGCTTTAGGACTGGAGACTGGAGCACTTTGACAAGCTGTGTGATGTCTTTAGAACCTACACATCCCTACACATCCCTCACACTAATTAGTCCTCATCTCTCTTCCCTCTCTCCTCCGCTCTCCTCCTCCCCTGCTCTCCTCCTCCCCTCCTCTCTCTTCCCTCTGTCCTCCACCCCTGCCCTCTGTCTCAGCAGGGTAGAAGGCTGCCCTCTGTCTCAGCAGGGTAGGAGGCTGCCCTCTGTCTCAGCAGGGTAGGAGGCTGCCCTCTGTCTCAGCAATGTAGGAGGCTGCCCTCTGTCTCAGCAGGGTAGGAGGCTGCCCTCTGTCTCAGCAGGGTAGGAGGCTGCCCTCTGTCTCAGCAGGGTAGGAGGCTGCCCTCTGTCTCAGCAGGGTAGGAGGCTGCCCTCTGTCTCAGCAGGGTAGGAGGCTGCCCTCTGTCTCGGCAGGGTGGGAGGCTGCCCTCTGTCTCGGCAGGGTGGGAGGCTGCCCTCTGTCTCGGCAGGGTGGGAGGCTGCCCTCTGTCTCGGCAGGGTAGGAGGTTGACGTGGTTTTTCAGAATGTCTACTACATGACGTCTGTCTCTCTGAGCTCTATGGATGAACATGCAGTGTGTTAACTGTGTGTTGTGTCCCCTACAGGACACCAGAGGATCTGTCCTCCTCTCTGTCCTCCTCTCTCCAGTGTGTTAACTGTGTGTTGTGTCCCCTACAGGACACCAGAGGATCTGTCCTCCTCTCTGTCCTCCTCTCTCCAGTGTGTTAACTGTGTGTTGTGTCCCCTACAGGACACCAGAGGATCTGTCCTCCTCTCTGTCCTCCTCTCTCCAGTGTGTTAACTGTGTGTTGTGTCCCCTACAGGACACCAGAGGACCTGTCCTCCTCTCTCCTCTGTCCTCCTCTCTGTCCTCCTCTGTCCAGTGTGTTAACTGTGTGTTGTGTCCCCTACAGGACACCAGAGGATCTGTCCTCCTCTCTCCTCTGTCCAGTGTGTTAACTGTGTGTTGTGTCCCCTACAGGACACCAGAGGACCTGTCCTCCTCTCTCCAGTGTGTTAACTGTGTGTTGTGTCCCCTACAGGACACCAGAGGATCTGTCCAGAGAGGTGATTCAGATCCAGCAACGAGAGATCGCTGTCAAACAACACAACTACACTCTCACCAGCAGGTAACACACACATCATGATGCTTCGTTCTTCATATGCCACACCTGTCAGGTGAATGGATTCATTATCTTGGCAGGGGACAAATGCTCACGAACAGGGATGTAATATTTGAATAGAAAATGAGGGAAGTAAGGATCATTTATTTCAGCTCATGAGACACGGGACCTTCAGAACTATAGAACTGTAGGATAGAACTACAGAACTACTGCTATAGAACTACAGGTATCAGATGCTCTGTGTAGTTAGCAGCTATAGAACTACAGGTATCAGATGCTCTGTGTAGTTAGCGTGCTATAGAACTACAGGTATCAGATGCTCTGTGTAGTTAGCGTGCTATAGAACTACAGGTATCAGATGCTCTGTGTAGTTAGCGTGCTATAGAACTGTAGGTATCAGATGCTCTGTTTAGTTAGCGTGCTATAGAACTACAGGTATCAGATGCTCTGTTTAGTTAGCGTGCTATAGAACTGTAGGTATCAGATGCTCTGTGTAGTTAGCGTGCTATAGAACTACAGGTATCAGATGCTCTGTTTAGTTAGCGTGCTATAGAACTACAGGTATCAGATGCTCTGTTTAGTTAGCGTGCTATAGAACTACAGGTATCAGATGCTCTGTTTAATTAGCGTGCTATAGAACTGTAGGTATCAGATGCTCTGTTTACTTAGCGTGCTATAGAACTACAGGTATCAGATGCTCTGTTTAGTTAGCGTGCTATAGAACTGTAGGTATCAGATGCTCTGTGTAGTTAGCGTGCTATAGAACTACAGGTATCAGATGCTCTGTTTAGTTAGCGTGCTATAGAACTGTAGGTATCAGATGCTCTGTGTAGTTAGCGTGCTATAGAACTACAGGTATCAGATGCTCTGTTTAGTTAGCGTGCTATAGAACTACAGGTATCAGATGCTCTGTTTAGTTAGCGTGCTATTGAACTGTAGGTATCAGATGCTCTGGTTAGTTAGCGTGCTATAGAACTACAGGTATCAGATGCTCTGTTTAGTTAGCGTGCTATAGAACTACAGGTATCAGATGCTCTGGTTAGTTAGCGTGCTATAGAGCTACAGGTATCAGATGCTCTGGTTAGTTAGCGTGCTATAGAACTACAGGTATCAGATGCTCTGGTTAGTTAGCGTGCTATAGAACTACAGGTATCAGATGCTCTGTTTAGTTAGCGTGCTATAGAACTACAGGTATCAGATGCTCTGGTTAGTTAGCGTGCTATAGAGCTACAGGTATCAGATGCTCTGGTTAGTTAGCGTGCTATAGAACTACAGGTATCAGATGCTCTGTTTAGTTAGCGTGCTATAGAACTACAGGTATCAGATGCTCTGTTTAGTTAGCGTGCTATTGAACTGTAGGTATCAGATGCTCTGGTTAGTTAGCGTGCTATAGAACTACAGGTATCAGATGCTCTGTTTAGTTAGCGTGCTATAGAACTACAGGTA
This sequence comes from Oncorhynchus masou masou, assembly GCF_036934945.1. Lineage (NCBI taxonomy): Eukaryota > Metazoa > Chordata > Actinopteri > Salmoniformes > Salmonidae > Oncorhynchus > Oncorhynchus masou. The sequence goes on along the minus strand of NW_027011440.1, from coordinate 163,605 downwards.
TCAGATGCTCTGGTTAGTTAGCGTGCTATAGAGCTACAGGTATCAGATGCTCTGGTTAGTTAGCGTGCTATAGAACTGTAGGTATCAGATGCTCTGTTTAGTTAGCGTGCTATAGAACTACAGGTATCAGATGCTCTGTTTAGTTAGCGTGCTATAGAACTACAGGTATCAGATGCTCTGTTTAGTGAGCGTGCTATAGAACTACAGGTATCAGATGCTCTGTGTAGTTAGCGTGCTATAGAACTACAGGTATCAGATGCTCTGTTTAGTTAGCGTGCTATAGAACTGTAGGTATCAGATGCTCTGTTAGCGTGCTATAGAACTGTAGGTATCAGATGCTCTGTTTAGTTAGCGTGCTATAGAACTACAGGTATCAGATGCTCTGGTTAGTTAGCGTGCTATAGAACTACAGGTATCAGATGCTCTGTTTAGTTAGCGTGCTATAGAACTGTAGGTATCAGATGCTCTGTGTAGTTAGCGTGCTATAGAACTGTAGGTATCAGATGCTCTGTGTAGTTAGCGTGCTATAGAACTGTAGGTATCAGATGCTCTGTGTAGTTAGCGTGCTATAGAAATGTAGGTATCAGATGCTCTGTTTAGTTAGCGTGCTATAGAACTGTAGGTATCAGATGCTCTGGTTAGTTCCCCCTCCCCAGCTCTCCTCCTCTCTATCATGTCCCCCTCCTTCCCCCTCCCCACCTCTCCTCCTCTCTCTCCCCCAGTAGTGTGGGTTTGATCTAAATAGTCAGACAGCTAATTAGACTCATCTTGACTTCGTTAGTACCGCTACACTAATCCCCAGCCTAGAGCTGTGTGTTTCTGTGTGTGTGTGTTTGTGCTAGTCGTTAGCTAACGAGCTACCCTCTCTTGATCCATACGGAGCTAATTATGAAATATAACACTGTTTAGAAGCACTAGATAACGAGGAGAGATGGAGTGCAGGGCGAGGGTGGAGAGGCAGGAGGAGGAGGAAGCCGAAACGAGAAGGACTGAGGGAAGTAGAGAGAACAGGGAGGATATCTCTCCTTCCTCTGTTCACTTCCCTTCACTGATTTGAAAGGAAATGAGGTTTAATGAAGCATGGTGGAAGCTTCCTCTTGTTCAT